>NC_071095.1:16291992-16306992 GCF_027358695.1 Spea bombifrons
CAATATATAGTCCCATACGATATACTATGAGGCACACACAATACATAGAACCATATTGTATAATACATAAAAGGCACACACAATCAATAGCCCCATATACATACATACCGTGTAGTATATACATACTACAGGGGGGCAGACCTGGTATATAGCCTCTTACTGTATGGTCTATAGGGGGGGGGGGCAGACCCAGTATATAGCCTCTTACTGTATGGTCTATAGGGGGTCTGGTATATAGCTTCTTACTGTATGGTCTATGGGGGGGGATGCAGACCCGGTATATAGCCTCTTACTGTATGGTCTATGGGGGGGTGCAGACCCGGTATATAGACTCTTACTGTATGGTCTATGGGGGGGGTACAGACCCGGTATATAGCCTCTTACTGTATGGTCTATGGGGGGGGGCAGACCCGGTATATAAATTCTTACTGTATGGTCTATGGGGAGGGCAGACCCGGTATATAAACGCTTACTGTATGGTCTATGGGGGGGGATGCAGACCCGGTATATAAATTCTTACTGTATGGTCTATGGGGAGGGCAGACCCGGTATATAAACGCTTACTGTATGGTCTATGGGGGGGTGCAGACCCGGTATATAGCCTCTTACTGTATGGTCTATGGGGGGGGTGCAGACCCGGTATATAGCCTCTTACTGTATGGTCTATGGGGGGGGGTGCAGACCCGGTATATAGCCTCTTACTGTATGGTCTATAGGGGGGCTGGTATATAGCCTCTTACTGTATGGTCTATAGGGGGGGGGCAGACCCGGTATATAAACGCTTACTGTATGGTCTATGGGGGGGGGGGATGGAGACCCGGTATATAAACGCTTACTGTATGGTCTATGGGGGGGTGGTGCAGACCCGGTATATAGCCTCTTACTGTATGGTCTATGGGGGGGGCAGACCCGGTATATAAACGCTTACTGTATGGTCTATGGGGGGGGTGCAGACCCGGTATATAGCCTCTTACTGTATGGTCTATGGGGGGGGTGCAGACCCGGTATATAGCCTCTTACTGTATGGTCTATGGGGGGGGTGCAGACCCGGTATATAGCCTCTTACTGTATGGTCTATAGGGGGGGCTGGTATATAGCCTCTTACTGGTGGAGGAGACTCGTACGGTAAGAGGTATATAGGGTCCATAGCCCCTCCCATCAGATGGGCTTCTTACTGTCGCCAGGGCAGCGGCTGACGTAATAGGGCGGCTCCTGGACGATGCGTGAGGAGACTCCGGGGTAGCTCCCGATGTGGCTCCGCCTGTTGAGAGCCGCCGGGACCGGGTTCCGCCCCTTATCGGTTGGAAGATCCCCGCCCGTTATCCGGTACCGGCGAGCGCAGCTGACGGGTGCGGAGGCGCCGAGCCAATGCCGGGTGGGTGATCTATACCGCCACTTCCGGTCATGGGAGGGACCTCCGCCCAGGGGCAGTAAGAGACATTAACCCTGTACCGGAGCAAACCATGCTAATGATCCCCTCTGACCAGCCTGACCAGTCCCTCTGTCGCCCCAAATCCCTCTGCCTCATTTTTCTAGGGAGGGGTAAGGATGGGGATGGTGCCTCTGCCCCCGTTACTAAAACACATGCGCATGTGGGCACACAGACACGCTCTTACACCGTACACTTACACGCTATACCCCGACGCCCAGCGACACACGCTCACACGCTCTTACACCGTACACTAACACGCTATACCCCGACGCCCAGCGACACACGCTCACACGCTCTTACACCGTACACTTACACGCTATACCCCGACACACACACACACACACACACGCTCTTACACCGTACACTTACACGCTATACCCCGATGCCCAGCGACACACGCACACACACGCTCTTACACCGTACACTTACACGCTATACCCCGACACACACACACGCTCTTACACCGTACACTTACACGCTATACCCCGACGCCCAGCGACACACGCACACACACGCTCTTACACCGTACACTTACACGCTATACCCCGACGCCCAGCGATACACGCGCACACACACGCTCTTACACCGTTCACTTACACACTATACCCCGACGCCCAGCGATACACGCACACACGCTCTTACACCGTACACTAACACGCTATACCCCGACGCCCAGCGACACACACACACGCTCTTACACCGTACACTTACACGCTATACCCCGACGCCCAGCGACACACACACACGCTCTTACACCGTACACTTACACGCTATACCCCGACGCCCAGCGACACACACACACACACGCTATACCCCGACGCCCAGCGATACACACACACACACACGCTCTTACACCGTACACTTACACGCTATACCCCGACGCCCAGCAATACACACACACACACGCTCTTACACCATACACTTACACGCTATACCCCGACGCCCAGCGACACACACACGTTTTTACACCGTACACTTACACGCTTTACCCTGACGCCCAGCGACACACACACACGCTCTTACACCGTACACTTACACGCTATACCCCGACACCCAGCGACACACACACACGCTCTTACACCATACACTTACATGCTATACCCCGACGCCCAGCGATACACGCACACGCTCTTACACCATACACTTACACGCTATACCCCGACGCCCAGCGACACACACACGCTCTTGCACCGTACACTTACACGCTATACCCCGACACACACACACACACACACGCTCTTACACCGTACACTTACACGCTATACCCCGACGCCCAGCGATACACGCACACGCTCTTACACCATACACTTACACGCTATACCCCGACACCCAGCGACACACACACACGCTCTTACACCATACACTTACATGCTATACCCCGACGCCCAGCGATACACGCACACGCTCTTACACCGTATACCCCGACGCCCAGCGATACACACACACACGCTCTTACACCGTACCCTTACACGCTATACCCCGACGCCCAGCGACACACACACGCTCTTCCTCCCCTTTACCACCTGCATTACAGTCTCAATACATACCTGCCCGGTGTCCCTGTTTACTTTAGTCAGCCCCTCTTTCCTAGGGGTTTGGGGGTACGACAGCCGTGTATAGATCAGCAGTACTTCCGTTATTGGTTTGTAACGGGAGAGATCGCGGGATGTAACGGGATAGCTGGTCGGCACGGCTCCGGTAACGCGCGGCTGCTTCTCCTCCACAGGCGGCCACCATGACCTCCGACCAATCCTTGCAAGAGTTCAGCGCGTACTTTGAGCAGATTGTGACGGATCTGACCGCCGAGCGGCAGCATCCCGAGGTGGGAGATGCGGTTTCCCGATTGAAAGAGGTGAGCGGCCGGGGCGTTATGGTGTGGCTCTGGTGCGGGGTCTCGTTCCGGGGGTAAACGTGCTGTGTGTGTCGGCAGGTTCTGGAGTATAACACCCCTGGTGGGAAATGCAATCGGGGAATGGCTGTGCTGGCCTCCTACAGAGAGCTGGTCGGACCTGAGCTGCAGAAGGACGGCAACCTGCAGAGGGCGCTGGCTGTGGGCTGGTGCGTGGAGCTCGTAAGTACCCGGGCCGGGGGGCAGGAGAAAGCGACGAGCTCCGGGGAGGCGGGCGGCTATCACGGGGGCCCTGACTTTCTGAGAAAAACCTCATTTCTGCCCTGACCGACGGTCCTTGTCTCCTCGATGCAGCTCCAAGCCTTCTTCTTGGTGGCCGATGATATAATGGACAACTCTGTGACCCGCCGAGGGCAGCCCTGCTGGTACAAGAAGGTGAGTTCACACACCGGCTGTTAACGGGGGTCTGTGCTGGTGTGGCGGGAGAGCCATTAATGGGGGTCTGTGTTGGTATGACGGGAGAGCCGTTAACGGGGGTCTGTGTTCACGTGACAGGAGGGCATCGCGCTGGATGCCGTTAACGACGCCTTTCTGCTCGAGTCGTGCATTTATCGCCTGCTGAAGACATATTGCCGCGGGCAGCCCTACTACCTCAGTCTCCTGGAGCTCTTTTTGGAGGTGAGTGCAGCGCGGTGGGGAGCGAGTCACATTCATGCCACGGGGGGCATCTGGCGTTTCGAGCGGGAGGACTGTCTGGATCCGAAGCTGACTCCTAATTCTCCACCCGCAGGTCTCCTACCAGACGGAGCTGGGCCAGGCTCTGGATTTAATCACGGCTCAACCAGGGAAAGTGGATTTAAACAGATATACGGAGACGAGGTGAGGTCCCGGAGAAGCTTCCAGCACGGTGGGGAGAGGGCACTGTGTAATGTCCTAAGCGCGAGGCCTGGGGTCCTGCTGTCCAAAATGGCGGGGGGGGGCATGGCTGGGGTGCTTTGACTGCATGTGACTCCGGCCTCGTCTTCTCCCGCAGGTACAAATCCATTGTGAAATTTAAGACGGCGTTTTATTCCTTCTATCTGCCCGTAGCTGCCGCCATGTACATGGTGAGTTGGAAGACGCGTCGCAGGCGTAAAGCCGGCTTACTGTACTGTAAAGTAAATCTCTTTATAAGTGCGTACTCTATACGGAAGCGCGTGGCGTCTCTGGGTCAGCCTCATCTCCTGTTTGTCGCTCTTCTGTCGTAGGCTGGAATAGACGGTGAGGAGGAGCACAAGAGTGCGAAAACCATCCTGCTGGAAATGGGGGAGTTCTTTCAGATTCAGGTAGGTGTGATGGGCGATGGCCGGCTGCGAGATGAGACTGCATGTATGAGAAGTCATGTTTACGGGGAGAGGGGGAGCCGTGAGGCGGCTGTCATGTTCTTCCTCGGTCTCTTCCATGGCAGGACGATTATCTGGACTGTTTTGGAGACCCCAGCGTGACGGGGAAGATCGGGACCGACATCCAGGACAACAAGTGTGGTTGGCTGGTGGTAGAGGCGTTACGAAGAGTGACCCCCGAGCAGAGGAAAATCCTAGAGGTACAGAACCATACCTGGGTGCAGCTTTGGGGTGAAAGGAAGAAGCGCTGCCCAATGGGGCCCGGCCTAAAAGCTTGTCTGGGGCCGGGTAAACACCGTTCGGTCCTAGCGGTCCAGCCTGTTAACTCTTGTAATGTACTCCTAGGAGAACTACGGGCAGCATGACATGGAGAAGGTGCAGAAGGTGAAGCAGCTCTACGAGGACCTGGATCTGCCTTCAGTCTACAGACGGTACGAAGAAGACAGTTACCAGCACCTGCAGCTCCTCATCTCCCAGCATGCAAACGGACTCTCCAAGGAAATCTTCAACGGCCTGGCACGCAAGATCTACAAACGGCAGAAGTGAGATGCCCGCCGTGGCACGCGGTCCACGCATCGCCACGGGACTGGCCTTTTTATTGTCAGAGACCTGAGCCTCCAGAGGAGAGGCTGGAAGGGTAACGACTGCCCCTCATGCAGGAGGCAGGATCGACTCGGCCGCGTCTTATTAAACGAACAAAAGCAGGGGCCGTTAGCTGGGCAGAAAGCTGTTATCGGGGGTACCGCGTCCGGCCGCGCGGCTCCGCTCCCATCGGCGTGCCGCTGCAGAGCTTTCTATGAGAGCGTTACGGGTCGGCTTCGAGCGCACACCCAAGTGTTAATCCACGGTGCGTTGTGTGTTTCTGTTAAACATGCCAGTAAACATACTTGGGAATTAGTCACGTGGTTTGTGTAGTTAATGTAAGATGGCGTGCTTCACCTCCTAAGGATTGCAGGGGGGCATTACTGTTACTGCTGGGGCATTACTGTTACTGCTGGGGCAGCACCACATTTTCAAAAAAGGGGACAGAAACAAAGTATTTCGATGATGGCTCCCAGCGCTCAGCTCTGGCCCTCAGGCCATGACCGTGTACCCCGGGGCCTGCACTGCATGTTACACATCATATGATACATCATATGACTTTGCACCCAACGGCCGTCACCGTTCTCAGTTTTACACGTCACGCTTCGGACCCTTAGCGATTTCTCTCTGAGGCGGCGGATAATAAAGCAGATCAGACTCGCCCTCATGTTTGGCCCTGAGGCTTCACTCACACGTAACAGATCTGACGACAGGACAAGCTACATGACGAGAAAAAACAAAATCCATACGGCTCGGAACCTCCAATAACCATAAATAACATATATATAATATACAGTGTGCTGATCCATACATCAAGGCTCGCTTACACGCACTTTACTAATCTCCCTGCTCTGGCCTCCCCTCCCCTCCCCTCCCTTCTCTCCTGGATGCTGGGCAGCCTCCCCTCCACTCTGATCCCTTCTCTCCTGGATGCTGGGCAGCCTCCCCTCCCCGGACCCTCCTCATATGGATGCTGGGCAGCCTCCCCTCCTTCACTGGATGCTGGGTAGCCTCCCCTCCCATCTGATCCCTTCTCTACTGGATGCTGGACCCTCCTCATATGGATGCTGGGCTGTTAGGGATTTTAATGAGACAAAATAGGTAAAGCAATATTTTATCCACATGCAAAATAACGACGCTACCAAATATTGCGGTACCACATCCACAATATTAATTTTAGGAGACACCCTATATTTTATCTCCGATCCTAAATCCTTTCAGATCGCTGAAAATTATAATTCAAATCAGATATATATCACAATGATAATCAATCAAAAATATTATTTATTGTGAATACAATTTATAAAATATCTATATGAGTCACACAGTGCATGATATAAAAGAGAAAATTCTTAAAACATGTCAAATTGCAGTATATCCAAATACAGTATATTATCGAGAGTTATCAATATGAATCACTACTTTATGAGTCTAACACACAATTAATTTCCATCCCACTCAGCAACCAAAATAATAATAATCAGGGCAGTAATAAAAAGATCACTAACTCTATTTATATATTAGTTCAACTAATATAACAAATTAAAATAATTTAATAACGTCTAAGAGTATTAGTGAAGTTCCTAATAGATGCAAATAATGTCAAACTCCATCTACAGGTAAAAATACCTTTTCATTATTGTTATTATCACGGGTTATAAGCTGCAGTCTCACAAGCCGTCATATACAATAATGCAATATAGTACTTCCCAGAAACAGGGAATTCTATATGAAGACAAAATTCACCTCTATTCAGAATAATAAAACAATTATAATTACCACCACTTGTTGCTGTTGTCCCACCGGTCCTTGTAGAAATTAATCCAGGTTCATTGGCAAGAAATAAAGTGGAAAAAAAATATAACTTACTAAAAGTTATAGAGGTTAGAACTCAAAGTAACTCCAAGAGTGAAATATGGTGCCAGGATCTTAAGATTCCAATTCTCTGGGGTAAATTGAAATGAGTCCGTCAGGGTCCGTCTTGTTCCAGGGTGCGTTTTTAAGGTGAGTTCTTAAGGTGAGTCCCTAAATTATTAAAGACATAAGCTTTTAAAGACGGGGCTTATTATCAAAGCCTCCACCTCTTGGTTGGAATTCTCCAATCATAACGGTGGGTTTCACCCATTATAATTAGGACTTTTACTCATATTTACACCGTTGTAATTTCTTAATTTACCTCCGAGAGACGCTCTGGTCTAAGAAATAACTTAAGACCGTTACATATGTGTTTGGAATTCATCCATGGTCACCTTATCTTTGGATGTTACCTGCTAGATAGTAAATCAGGTCTTTGTAGTCACGTACCTCCTAGGTAGTAAATTAGGTTTTGGGGGTCTTACGACGTATCCCCCATCCCAATTTACATTCCTAAGGATATGCAGTGTCTACTCCTTAACTTTCTCATGGAAGATAACATTCATAGGATCATATATACTGAATACTTCTTTGTTCTTAATTATAAAGGGAACAAAGACAAAAAGAAATAATCATTATATGATTAAGTAAAATAAAATGGCTCTGACTCCATTTTGTGCTCATGTAAAATACAGAATATATAGAATTCATGTTTTCTATCATAAAATATCTGACAGGGCAGCCTCCCCTCCCTGGTCCCTCCAATCCTGGGCAGCCTCCCCTCACCGGTCCTGCCTCTCTTAGATGCTGGGCAGCCTCCCTTCCCTGATCCCTCTTAATCTGGATGCTGGGCAGCCTCCCCTCCCTGGACCCTTCTCTCCTGGAGGCAGGGCAGACTCCCCTGCCTGGTCCCTCCTCTCCTGGATGCTGGGCAGTCTCCCCTCCCTGGTCCCTCCTCTCCTGGATGCTGGGCAGCCTCCCATCCCCTCCCTGGTCCCTCCTCTCCTGGATGCTGGGCACCCTCCCCCTCCCCCTCCCTGGTCCCTTCTCTCCTGGATGCTGGGCAGCCTCCCCCTCCCTGGTCCCTTCTCTCCTGGATGCTGGGCAGCCTCCCCTCCCTGGTCCCTCCTCTCCTGGATGCTGGGCAGCCTCCCCTCCCTGGTCCCTCCTCTCCTGGATGCTGGGCAGCCTCCCCTGCCTGGTCCCTCCTCTCCTGGATGCTGGGCAGCCTCCCCTCCCTGGTCCCTTCTCTCCTGGACGCTGGGCAGCCTCCCCCTCCCTGGTCCCTCCTCTCCTGGATGCTGGGCACCCTCCCCCTCCCCGGTCCCTCCTCTCCTGGATGCTGGGCAGCCTCCCCTCCCTGGTCCCTTCTCTCCTGGATGCTGGGCAGCCTCCCCTCCCTGGTCCCTCCTCTCCTGGATGCTGGGCAGCCTCCCCTGCCTGGTCCCTCCTCTCCTGGATGCTGGGCAGCCTCCCCTCCCTGGTCCCTCCTCTCATGGATGCTGGGCAGCCTCCCCTCCCCGGTCCCTCCTCTCCTGGATGCTGGGCAGCCTTCCCTCCCCCATCCCTCCTCATATGGATGCTGGGCAGCCTCCCCTCCCTGGTCCCTCCTCATATGGATGCTGGGCAGAAGAGATATTTTGAGGCTGTCACAGCAGCTCCAAGATCTCCAGGTAGGTGATCTCTCCCATTACCCCAGTGAAGGGCAGATGGTAACGGTGGATAATGGTGCCTGATAATAACAGGGGAGACTGAGACATGGGTGGATGGGTAGGAACCGATTACTGTCTGCAGTCTGGTGGGAATGGGAGACAGTTAGTGCGGACAATCTGTGCATACCATTCTTTGTATAGAGAGGGGAAGGGGCAGAAAGAGTCTCCATAGGGGGGGTGCAGGCTGGAGGGTGCATTGCAGTAACTGCAGTGAGGTAATCGCACATCACCACTGCTCTGCATTCAGCATCCACCCTGCTCCCGGGGTAGGACATTTCTACCACCATCACTGGAAGACGGAAGGAGGCTGACCGGTGATCCACATAATGAAAGCAGCGGCAGGGTGGTGGAGATTGGGCGAGGGGGAGGAGGGCAGGGTAAAGAGGCACATGAGGAGGATGGAGGGACCAGTGATGGGGAAGAGGCCAGCGATGACAGGTTGAGAAGGCAGTGGAAGATGGAAGAAAGTGATGGAAAGGAAAAGGGGGGGAAAGGACATAAAGTGGAGAGGCTTCCGGGTGTGATTACGGAGGATTGGCACACTCCACCTCGGGTACGACATCTACCATGTATTACAAATGCCCAAATCATTATGGGGGCTGCACTAAAAGACGCTCTAATGTGCTTTCATGGTGCTTTCCTGACCCGTCCATGCAAGGATTACTAGTACATTCATACAAACGTAAGCACATTTACACCTCGTAATCATCATTAAACCTCCACCATAACCTTGTAATCACCACCAAGCCTCCACCATAACCTTGTAATCACCACCAAGCCTCCATCATAACCTCGTAATCATCACCAAGCCTCCAACATAACCTTGTAATCATCACCAAGCCTCCATCATAACCTTGTAATCATAACCAAGCGTCCGTTATAACCTCTTAATCATCACCAAGCCTCCAACATAACCTTGTAATCATCACCAAGTGTCCATAACCTCCTAATCATCACCAAGCCTCCAACATAACCTCGAAATCATCACCAAGTGTCCATAACCTCGTAATCATCACCAAGCCTCCAACATAACCTCATAATCATCACCAAGTGTCCATAACCTCGTAATCATCACCAAGCCTCCAACATAACCTCGAAATCATCACCAAGTGTCCATAACCTCGTAATCCTCACAAAACGTCCATCACCCTGTTAATTTCACAAAAGCCCTCACACCCCTTACCCCCACCGTACAGTCATCTGCTCCACCATTGAATCTGATGGGGGATTTAAACATGCATGGGATAGGCATATGGCTCCCGAATCTAAGACAAGACCAATGACTGATTTCGGTTTAAGCCCTTACAGCTAGAGCCAACAGGGTTTCTATGTGACTAAAATGGTCGTCATTCATCAGACATGGGTTGTGGTTTCGTCTGTGTGTCGGTCTAACGCTGTATCTCTGTGAGTAGAACGCTAATGTTGAGTACAGACTGATCTGTGCGCTGCGTGTCAGACCAGTTGTCCTCTCTTCATTTTCGCATGGCTTTCCTAGGGTGCCACTTCTGAATCCTGGCTTTCTGTGTACCCCTGACACTGCTTGTTTCTGATCCTCTGTTCTGCAGGTTTGCGTCCAGGAGACATCCTAGAAACACGTGTCCAGAGAAGCTGCACTGCAGTCAGCATCAGTGATGGACGCAATGTAGAAGTCCGAGCCTGGGCAGTGTCCATGTTGCCATCATGACAGAGTAACTGTCCCAAAAGTTTAAGAGAGACCCGGAGACATACCGCATCAGGGCTGTCTGGATATCCAAAGCCATGCTAGCTCCACGAAACGCCCTTGTGAGCAACCTAAATTTTGTGCACCTCCAGCATGTCTCGCTTGGTGTGCACCTCTCTCTGCGACCCGAGCTTAAGGAAAGTCCTGTCACCACCGACCCCGGCGAGGGAGGATTAACCGGAAGCCATCACACCTGGAAGGGCACGACACACGCCACTCAGGTCGATGCCAATTCCAATGACCCGTCAGTCCCGTGCCAGTGCTGTGACAAGCACCTCGGGCAGGTGGGCACGTGGCTGGGCAGCTCTCGACACATTTTGGAAGCAAATGTCAGCGAGGAGACATTGTCCCCGTGTAACGCGCCGGGCAGCCCCCTTTCCCCCTCTTCACCTTTTTCAGACAGCAGCAGCTCCTCCGATTTCTCGTTTGATGAGTCCCCCTCCTCAATGTGTTTTAAAGAATTTTCGCAGCAGGAAGGGCCTGGATCTCCCGATGAACAGCCTGCTATCATCCCGCTGGATGCAGCCGGCGAGGGGCATGTTTCGCCAACACAGCAGCTCTACGAGTCGCCCACATCCGGGGATGTTTCTGCCGTCACTAACACAAAAACAAATCCTATCACCCCCCAGCCCTCCCTGAACATTAAAGACCACAAAGTAGACTCCAAACTTGTCCCACTTAAGGATAGCGGGCCGGGTGATGCCTTGGATGCTAATTCTAATGCTATACCACAGGGTCACCCTGATAAGACGCTGCCTAGCGGATATGTGGACTGCGACAAAAAAGTGCAGCAAAAGGCAGAGGGACAAGACAGCAAAAATGCAAATGTGGCTGCCAGCCATGGAGTTGCCACCAATGCCAATTGGCTTTTTGGGGCAGATGATGAGCTCCTGCCAGGGTTGCCCTCAGGAGCTAACTCCGAACAGAGTCATAGGAAGAATATCACCTCATTCAATGAGCTGGCTCAAAAAAGGAGGCGAAGCACGGGATGGCAGCCAGCTCCACAGGCAAGGCGAGACAAGAGTGACTGGTTAATCATATTCTCGCCCGACAGAGAGCACCCACCGGTCAACAAACTGACAACCACGGCCTTCTACCGCCAAGTCGGTGGGCAACACATTCCGGCAGCACCTGCAGGCAAGGAGGTCACCACCTTCCGGGAATTAAAGTATCGCAACGAACTTATTAAGCAGAATAATCAGCAGGCAAAAGCCCAGACCACGGGAGAAAGAGGGCTTCAAAACCCAACTGCTCGAAACGTGGGGGAAACGGAAAGGCAACCAAAGGGTGTGCAAACAGGTCTCCAAAAGGTGGAAGGAGGGAAAGAGCCCCATGATCTGGGTAAAGATGTCCCCAAAGACAATAATGCTGAAAAGTCATCTCTAAGCCACGCTATAGGAGGAAGGCCAACACAGCACCAAGACCCAAAAAGAGGACACCTGTATGGCACAAGACCCCGCATACCGCGGTCCAGCATGAAGCAGCAACAGGAGGGGCTTCTCCAGCCTGCCATCAAAGAATGGCCCGGAACGGGGGAGGACAGAGCCCCACAGTCCACGGCAAAGCTTTACATCCGGGGAATGGCAGATGGTGGAGACACGAGAAGCAGGGAAGGTAAGAGACTGTATTATACTTGATATTAAGAAATGGGGATGGAGGAAAGGGTGTTAACAAGGCTGTTGGCCAAAAGAAGAGTGGGGAGAGTTAAACACAGAATTCACATGTCAACAGAATGTATTGGAAGTGAAATAACTCTGACATCACTAAACATATGAGATTATCCCACTGAACCACGGCACATCCTGCAAACCTAACGTCGCGTTCCACACGCCTTCGATTGCACGCACTGAGCGGCTCCGTGGCCTTCTGCCTAGTGGCCAGTTTCAGAGCAGGCGGCCGGACACATGGCACACCGTCCACGATCCGCGGTCTCTTCAGACACATCTGATCAAGAGTTCCTCTCAACATCAAAGGAAGGCTTAGGCAGGACATTTCTATCCTTGGAAGGAGTAGCCGACCCTGTGCCATTAGTTTTCCTAAAATGAAAGGCTTTAGTGAGCGGTTGCGATGTGTACTGGTGTGGCCCTTAGCGTCCCAGGCTGCCCTGCGGTCTGGTCCCACTTGAATAACGTATTACAGACTCTTTATCGCCCGGGTGTTGTTTGTCTTGATATTGGGACCTCGAATGGGGTGAGATGATAAGATGGTCCTGGGACAGTATTGTTCGGTCCACAATATTCCACGCAATTACTTGCAGAGCATTGCGTCTCAATGCTTAAGCCATGTTTGTCGTCATGTGCGCCAGCATTGCCCCATGTAGGTGCCCGTCCTCTGTGATCGGCATTGCCTCCTGGGGGCATTAGAAAGCCATATGAAATACACAGGTGAGGAGTCCGGGTGAGCTGCCCTCGTAGAGTTCTTGGCACCTGTAACTACTTGTGGAGATAAATAGGTTTCCAGCTACAGCCCCGGAGAGCGCATTTCACGGCATCGTCCGGAGCCTTTGAGGCGGATGGTCCGCTGGGCCATGAACTCGTCACTAGGCCTCGTTTAGATTGCACCACGAAGCACGCGCTGTCTCCGCGTGGAATCACTGTGTCCTCGGGCGACCCTGGTTCTCACAGGTGATCCCATAACGGGCTTTCACTCCCAATATGATGGCAGGGTCTTGTACTCCTACTCATTAAGTCAGACTAACAGTGACATTTCTCTCCAATCGCTGTACCCAACGCACCTCTCCCTTCTAACACGTGTGTCTCTCTCTCCCCTTATTCCAACCCCGCAATACCCGCTGCGTCTGACCCTCTCTACTGCGCATGGCCACTTAAACCCCGCTATCCACCTCTCTTTGTCTCCCCCTCTTTGCCTCACGTTTGCCCTCATGTTGTCCCTGTTCTCTGCTCTGGCCCCTGCCTACATCTGCGCCTTCTGAAATGGCCATGCCGTGGTGCTGGGGGATCCTAGGGGGTGCTCAGACCTATATACTAAAAACTGCCCCCCCTGACTTCTGCCCTCAGGCTATCCCCTCCCATCTACTTTTCCACCTTACTACTAACCAGAAGATGCTTTGCCCCAGTCCCCCTCTGCCACCTGCCAGCCTGGCCAATTCTAATACCTCCGCCATGGCCCTGCTGCCCCAGAGCCCCTGCAACCCCCTGCAGACGCTCCCCACTCGCATGTCCCCTTTAGGGGCTTTCTCCCCCCCACACAGGGGTCTGATCCCGCAGACGGACACACGTGACGTGTCTGTACTGCAGTCTCCGCTCTTTCCAAGGAAAAGGCTCATACCCGGACCGGCACCAGAGAGGGGACCGTCCCGCACTGCCGACAAGGACCCGCCGGGCACAGGTTAGGGGGCATTGGTACCTGCTCGAGGGGTGCGAGATTTCAGAGCAGCGCATTCACTTTGTATTTAGAAGAAGAAGAATAATGGGGTTTATTTACCCCGTTTAATTTATAAAGCCGTTTCCGGCTGTTTCTATACACATTATCGGGGCTTTTAGGGCTGTAGAACCCTGCGATACCCTCACACCCAGCAAACATTCTGACCTCCTAGAAGAGAGGGGGCATCAGGGGGAGGAGAGAGGGGCATCAGGGGAGGAGAGAGGGGCATCAGAGGAGAGGAGAAAGGGGCATGGAAGAGGGGGCACAGAGAGGGACTGTACAAACTAGGACATTTGGTAGATGTGCCCAATATTACAGGGAAAAACTGGTCCAACAATAACTCCCGAGACACACGAGTCCCTCGTCACCTTCTTACCCCTCAATTAAATGCCCCCCCACCAGTCAACTCCCTAATCTCCGTTAATTGCCACCCCTCCCCCAGACTGTGGTACATCCAGGAAGCAATAACAGAATGACTCTGATATTACAGCCGGGGCTGCTGACTGGCTGCACCGAGTCATGTGGACAAGCTCTCCAATCACAGTCAGAGATCTCACTCCACTAAGTGTACTGCAGCCCGGAGGCCACAGGGTCCTAGCTCTATTGGGTGAGGGTCTCAGACAGGCAGGGTGAGTGACAGGTCTGTGGGCCACCCTACTGCAGCTGTTACGTGGCAAAGGGGTTAATAGATTACAGTCCCCAACACAGTAATAACATGTAATGCAGGGGATATGATCACGCATTATCAGGACTGCGTTATCAGGACTGGTCAGACAGCGGCGGGTCTGTATGTAACGTATTATCAGGACTGGTCAGACAGCGGCGGGTCTGTATGTAATGTAGGGGATGTGACTGCGTTATCAGGACTGGTCAGACAGCGGCGGGTCTGTATGTAATGTGGGGGATGTGACTGCGTTATCAGGACTGGTCAGACAGCGGCGGGTCTGTATGTAATGTAGGGGATGTGACTGCGTTATCAGGACTGGTCAGACAGCGGCGGGTCTGTATGTAATGTAGAGGATGTGACTGCGTTATCAGGACTGGTCAGACAGCGGCGGGTCTGTATGTAATGTAGGGGATGTGAC
>NC_071095.1:16614492-16704492 GCF_027358695.1 Spea bombifrons
CTTGCTACACACGCAGTTACCCTCCCTGTGACTGGGGCAACATCATGTACCCGGCTGACAGGGCACATTGTGTGTCAGTAGCCCATATATCCCTAAGGGCCGGGCTCACCTCCTTTTACCTGTCACAGGGCCGGCTCCACGGGCCTTCCCGGTCCCTCAGAACCTCGCTTCCCGCGCGTTTTCTACAATTAGCTTAGGCCACGCCCAGTGTGCGGACCGGCGTAGGGGGTATAGTGAGCCGCCTGAGGTAACGCCGGAAGAGCCGCCTGAGGGGTAGTCTGAGGAGCCGACAAAGAGAGAGTCCGTGGCGGCTAGAGCAGACACCGGGCAGGGTGAACTGTGAGGAGCCGCCTGAGGGGCCGCCGGAAGAGCCGCCTGAGGGGTAGTCTGAGGAGCCGACAAAGAGAGAGTCCGTGGCGGCTAGAGCAGACACCGGGCAGGGTGAACTGTGAGGAGCCGCCTGAGGGGTAGTCTGAGGAGCCGACAAAGAGAGAGACAGGGTGAGCTTTGAGGAGCCACCGGAAGAGCGGCCTGAGGGGCCACTGGAAGAGCCGCATGAGGAATCACCAAAGGAGCGGACAAAGAGCGAGTCCAGGGTGGCTGAAGCAGACAACGGGCAGGGCGAGCCGTGAGGAGCCGCCAGAAGAAACGCCCGAGGAGCCACCGAAAGAGCCGCCCGAGGAGCAGACAAAGATGGCGGCTGGAGCAACCTGTCAGCCTCAGAACCCGTCTATACCGCCCGCAGCCAACAAGCGCTTTCCAAGCAGAACATTCACGGGCAGGTGTCTCTTTTTACCCCTACTCTGTAACCTTCTGTATGCTGGGGCAGGTGTCTCTTTTTACCCCTACTCTGTAACCTACTGTATGCTGGGGCAGGTGTCTCTTTTTACCCCTGCTCTGTAACCTTCTGTATGCTGGGGCAGGTGTCTCTTTATACCCCTACTCTGTAACCTTCTGTATGCTGGGGCAGGTGTCTCTTTATACCCCTACTCTGTAACCTTCTGTATGGTGGGACAGGTGTCTCTTTATACCCCTACTCTGTAACCTTCTGTATGCTGGGGCAGGTGTCTCTTTATACCCCTACTCTGTAACCTTCTGTATGCTGGGGCAGATGTCTCTTTTTACCCCTACTCTGTAACCTTCTGTATGATGAGGCAGGTGTCTCTTTATACCCCTGCTCTGTAACCTTCTGTATGCTGGGGCAGGTGTCTCTTTTTACCCCTGCTCTGTAACCTTCTGTATGCTGGGGCAGGTGTCTCTTTTTACCCCTACTCTGTAACCTTCTGTATGCTGGGACAGGTGTCTCTTTTTACCCCTGCTCTGTAACCTTCTGTATGCTGGGGCAGATGTCTCTTTTTACCCCTGCTCTGTAACCTTCTGTATGCTGGGGCAGGTGTCTCTTTATACCCCTACTCTGTAACCTTCTGTATGCTGGGGCAGGTGTCTCTTTTTACCCCTGCTCTGTAACCTTCTGTATGCTGGGGCAGGTGTAAACTTATGCTGAGACAATGTATCTGATAATATCAATGCTCGTAATGCTTGCAGATGGCGAACTGTTACACAGCGTGGCTGGAGAAATAGAAGAAGGCCGTGTGGAGGGATGAGGATCGCCTGTGCAGAAGGTAAGGGCAGAGACGCTGCATTCAAAATACTTTATATTTCAGTGTAAATGTTTTTACATTCTGTAATCCTCTTCAAACAACATGCGTGTGGAGAACTGGAACATACATTGCTAGACCGGTATTCACTACATCAATTAGAAGTAGAAATTGTTCTAATAATGCAGAATTCTGTTAAATTCATTGAGTGTTCTTGATTCTGGAGAGTGGCATTAATCTGAGGGAATAGATTTAAGATAGCAATCAGTAATAGCAGGGGAATTTATATTCAAGCTCATGGGTACAGACCCCCTAAATCCTAAAGGGGCATTATCCATGTGTACAGACCCCCTAAATCCTAAAGGGGCATTATCCATGTGTACAGACCCCCTAAATCCTAAAGGGGCATTATTCATGTGTACAGACCCCCTAAATCCTAAAGGAACATTATTCATGTGTACAGACCCCCTAAATCCTAAAGGGGCATTATTCATGTGTACAGACCCCCTAAATCCTAAAGGAACATTATTCATGTGTACAGACCCCCTAAATCCTAAAGGGGCATTATTTATGTGTGCAGACCCCCTAAATCCTAAAGGGGCATTGTTCATGTGTACAGACACCCTAAATCCTAAAGGGACATTATTCATGTGTACAGACCCCCAAAATCCTAAAGGAACATTATTCATGTGTACAGACCCCCTAAATCCTAAAGGAACATTATTCATGTGTACAGACCCCCTAAATCCTAAAGGGACATTATTCATGTGTACAGACCCCCTAAATCCTAAAGGGGCATTATTCAAGTGTACAGACCCCTAAATCCTAAAGGGGCATTGTTCATGTGTACAGACCCCCTAAATCCTAAAGGGGCATTATCCATGTATACAGACCCCCTAAATCCTAAAGGGGCATTATTCATGTGTACAGACCCCCTAATTCCTAAAGGGGCATTGTTCATGTGTACAGACCCCCTAATTCCTAAAGGGGCATTGTTCATGTGTACAGACACCCTAAATCCTAAAGGGGCATTGTTCATGTGTACAGACCCCCTAAATCCTAAAGGGGCATTATCCATGTGTACAGACACCCTAAATCCTAAAGGGGCATTATTCATGTGTACAGACCCCCTAAATCCTAAAGGGACATTATTCATGTGTACAGACCCCCTAAATCCTAAAGGGGCATTATTCATGTGTACAGACCCCTAAATCCTAAAGGGGCATTATTTATGTGTACAGACCCCCTAATTCCTAAAGGGGCATTGTTCATGTGTACAGACCCCCTAATTCCTAAAGGGGCATTGTTCATGTGTACAGACCCCCTAATTCCTAAAGGGGCATTGTTCATGTGTACAGACCCCCTAATTCCTAAAGGGGCATTGTTCATGTGTACAGACCCCCTAAATCCTAAAGGGGCATTATCCATGTGTACAGACCCCCTAAATCCTAAAGGGGCATTATCCATGTGTACAGACCCCCTAAATCCTAAAGGGACATTATTCATGTGTACAGACCCCCTAATTCCTAAAGGGGCATTATTTATGTGTACAGACCCCCTAATTCCTAAAGGGGCATTGTTCATGTGTACAGACCCCCTAAATCCTAAAGGGGCATTATTCATGTGTCCAGACCCCCTTCCTCCCTGCACTTGATTCTTTTTCTTTTTTTAGTTTCCTTTTCTCACCGCTGACACGTTTGTTAAATGACGGATATAGATGGTGCAAACAGTCCTGAATGTTTCCATGGAAATGGATTTTCAATTAAAAGAGCGCTGGGCTGTTTCAGGCTGAGTTGAGGGCTGGCGGGAGGCCAGGATCTGTTTTCCTGGAATGTTTCAGGTCATAAGGACAAATCTGAACAATACGTATCTGGCCGATCATCCGTGTGCGATTTACACATCGGGGAAAGTCTGCTGCGGAGGAGACCTCACATCCCGTTCGCTGTAATCAGCAGAGCAGAGACCCTTCCTTCTCATGGCACTGGGGTGCTAGATGCTGAACAGTGCTAGGTGCTCTCTGTCTGCCGTGTAAATGATCCACATTCCTGAGAGGATGGGAAGCGAAGGCCTCGTACACCTTCTATTTCAGGGGTGTCCGACCTGCGGCCCTCCAGCTGCTGCAGGACTACAGGGCATTTTTAATAAGCAGCAATTTGGTCCCCAATTTCATCCCTTTATGAAATAGTTCAGGTTATGGTGGTTTTGGCTGTTTCGATCTTTTTATCATTCTTTACCCTCTGCACTCCCCGCACGTGCCTTGCTTCCTGTCCCTTACACGAGTGACACGCTGTGGGGTCCTCTCGCCGTCACGGATCCCCCCATATTCCTCCAGCTGCTTGCTTACGCAACTATCCCCCATTACCATTACTTCATCCTGGATTATTTTCTCGGTGCTGAGGATTACGTACGGTCAGAGGCTTTATTGTTGGCGACCTTTTAAAGTTTGTCCAGTGCTCGTCTGAAGTGATGTGGGAATTTCACACACATTGTGTAAGCGCCGACGCCGTGAGTTTACCAGCACCTTTAGTACGCCGAACCCCAGCAGGTCTTATGCATGCGCTGCCCTGGTTAACCAAATGCTGCTCCCCATTACACAGCGCGGAGCTCTGAGAAAGGAGACGGGGGAGCGGCCGTACCGGCCTTCTGAAGGGGAGACGGTGGGATTTACCACAAAATATACAAATGTATTGTATTAAGCGCTGCGTAAACTGTTGGCGCTATATATATAAAAGATAATAATAATAATAATATGTACTCACCTAGACGTGTGGAAACAGATCTAAAGTGCTTAGTATTACAAGTCCTTGGTGTTATGCTTCTGTAGCCTGTTATTTATTGAAGTCCCGAGGTCAGTGGATCTGCTGTAAAGAAAAAAAAAGTGCCACCGTGGGAACCAGGTCCCCTTATCTGCTTCTTCGGGGGTCACATTCCAAAAATGGGATATGTGACCCGTTCTTTCCCTCTTCAGCCGGAAGGCCACACAAAACCAAAAGTGCACAACGTCTAGACCTGGACCAAGGTTTGGGACATCTGGCTACCTCGGGGCTTCACGCTATCCCAGCTTTAAGGCCAGAGGAGCGAGTGTTCCCTGTCTCAAGGGCGCTGGTTACAGAGTCACCGTACCCATGGCTGGGTCCCCCTGTTTGAGGGCTGAGGAATCGCCAGTCAGTCCCTCATACGGAGCTCCTGCTATCCACGGATCAGTCGGACCACAATTTGTGCCGTAAAACAAGAACTAACTTTATTACAAACACACAGAACTTATATAGATCCTTAACGCTATCAACATTCCTTTACCATACGTTCTCAATACACACAGAACCCCAAACCCCATCAGCTCTGGGAGTACACAGGGAATGGATCCGGTACAGGGGGTAAGGAATACAGTGACCCCCAGACAACCCGAGTTCCACGAGAATGTCTGTCTCTGCCTGGGGACAGGAGGTCCGGGGCAACTCCATTTAACCTGGCCCTGTCACACTACTCACCTGATACGGATGAGGAGTAAGTTCAGGGTGTCGGGGGCCACATCCGGTTGTAATATGGGAGGGTGAGTGGTGAGAGCACTGGTGGCACACACAGCAAAAGAAACATTACAGAGAAGCGGTTTTGTGTTCTCCCAGAATGGGGCATAAAAAGAAATGATGTAAAGGAGACAATGTTATAAATGTTACACATTAACAGGAATGTTGGGCAATGTCTTAGCACCCAGTAAGGTGGGGACATCCACTGCCACTGGAATATGTCGTGTCCTGACATCAGTAACGCATCCTGCGTCCCATTCATGACGAGCGCTGGCTTTGGAAAGGTACTTTTCAGGCGGAGTAATGCTGGAGCGTTGACTGAAAATTAGAGGATCAGAGGCTTAGCTGTAATGCAAGAAAGTATTTTGTACCAAGAGGGCGGTGGATAATAGGAAGATCCGTCTAGCTGAAGTGGTTGAAGTTAATCCAGCGCAGGGAATTTAACCCTGTGTGGGACACGCATTATATCATAACACGAGCCCAAAGATTTAGTAAGGTTTTAGCTCTATAATATAGAAAAATGTTTTATGGTGTTTGTTTTGCTGGAGGAATATCCATCACAGGCGGCTTCTTGGTAGAGCACGTGAAGGGATGACTCCTCAGAGTCGAAGCTTTCGTAAAGCAAGCTAGATCCTTTATAACCCAGATACTGTATCTATTTCCTTGGATTAAGGGACTGAGAATAGGCCAACAATGGCTTTTGCCTTAATCAAACAATCTAATCTTAATCCTGCCATCAGAAAGAAGATGCCAGAAGACTTTAACGAAGCCAAGTTCCTGCTTCAGAAGGCAGCCTATGGCGCGTTTGGCTTTGATTCGGCAGGGAGTGGTGGAAGCGGGGAAATAAGATCGCAGATTGTAATGAGTCCGGGGATTGTGCTCTAAACCCTGAGTGGAGGCACTTAACTCATAGCAGGTTAAATGCACGTCAGATGACTGTTTAATTCCAATGTGGAAGAACTGTACGTAATGTAGTCGCCGGAGACACCGTTACCTCTGGCTATTGAATACCCTTTCCCATAAACTGTTGAGTAGAAGACGTGAGATGAAAACCAGTTTATTTCGCTTTGATCATGCCTAAAATGGCACCCCAGAACAGGATGCAAAAAATCTCAGCATGAAAAAACAACCCCACACATGCCCCTATTGCATCATCAGCGACACATGGGTGAGGTCGACGTCTGGACTCGCCCTTTACACTTGGATGGACCCCAAGAGATCCCCAAGGATGAGATGCTCACCAAGAACAGACCGCCACTTCTCAGCTTGTCCAACAGACATTTCCAATTTCAGCTTGTGCCTAGAGGGAGACCAAGCGTACCCTGCTGACAAGGCCCATGAGGACTGAGACATATGTCTGGGGCTGCTGGCTCCATGAGCGTGTAACTGATAAAACGTTGGTAATCACAATGCTGCACGGAGAGGAAGTGGGTCAAATGGATAGAGGAAGTATCTAGGCCCGTCAGCTTGCTGGAACAGGCTGGAGATGTGAAGCCCTGGGCTACTCTCAGGTATAACCATGAAGGCCACATCTTCATGAACCTTCCATGGCTCCGTTGGCCGGCCGGTTTCTGCAAAGTATTCGCGGCTTCTCACACTGATTGTGTTCGGTGGGAGGCTTTTCCTTGTTTCACCAGCATCACAAGGTAACTCAGGTCCAAACTATCCATTACCATCATTCAATTCCCAAAGTTACGAGGAATTACCGAAGAGGGCTACCCAAGGGCATAACGAGGTGAGGCATTTACCTCCAAAGGTGAAGGTCTAAACCATGCCTTTACCAGTCCCTATGGCCTTGTCTCGCGACAGTTCCATGTGGAGTAAGGTGCCGCAAGTGGCACCCGGAAGTTTGTTACCCCGTGGACACTAAAAGGCTTTACCTTCTGCTTCATGCTATTTTCTATACAGCAGTAACCATTTTCTGTTCTTTCAGTAACTACAAACAATGTCAAGTAGCAGCTGCCTGCGAGATAGCATTTTATGCCTGTATATCAAGCAAACATTAGGCAGCTTGACCCTGACTGCAGTTCACATTATGTGGATAAACCAGAAAATCGACTCTACAATTACCAAAGCACTCAACAGCTACGAAGAGCTTTTACCTAAATGACATTTATTTCTTCTAGGACAATGTGGCCAAGGGACATCTCTTAATATTAAAATATAATATATAATAGCATAGAGCCCCAACCTTCCCCTCGCAAACAGGGCAGATTACAAGTTGCCACCTGTTACAGTCAGAAGCCACAGGTGCAGCTTAACCAGGGAAGCGCATCCTCCACAGTGAGAGCCGTAAAGCTTTTGAATGTACAGTGAATACAAACAGTAGCAACGCGCTCTCGAGAGGGTCACCGATTGTGTTCCACAGATGAGGCCAGTATAAATTGAAAAAAGCGCCCGTGATTGTCTCTTCCCTCATGCAGAGGAAATTTGGTTCTGGACGGCTCTCTTGGGCAGGATCAGACTGATATATAATGAAGATGTTTCCTCTGTAATGTCGAAAGGCAGCTAAAATTTGAATTGCTCCCAAGCGACGACGCACCGCAGAACTGGCTAGAAAGCTGCTATATGGCCTTCTTCTGTTCTTTTATTTGGTGTTTCATCCCCAACCGATAAGGTGAGTCCAGACATGGACTTCCTTGCTCTTTTCCTATGGAATGCTGTTGATGAGGCTAATAAAAGCAAAGATGGGTGGGGGGTTTCCGCATGACATCAGACTGCTATGTAAATGGATAGTTTTTGTTTCTAATGTCAGAAGAAATAAAAGGTTTGAGGTGCCCTCAAGTAGGGTGCGCTGTAGGGTGGGCTATGTAGTGAATTATTTGTATTTGGTGTTCCATACTCTGACCACTCAACGTATATTTCATAGACTGCATAACAGCGCATGAGCATCTGTAGTTTAGTCAAGTACATGCGGCGATTGTGTTGCTTTACCTAAACCAGAAAATCATGTTAAATACAGAGAAGCGTCAGTAATCAATGTTTTGCGCCAAGGGCTCTCTTTGTTGTCTTGTTTGTAGGGGGATACCAACCGTACCCCGCTGACGAGGCCAATGAAGGCTGGAACGTTCGTCTGGGGTTATCGTTTTTTTCCTGCAGTGGAAACGTCAGATTTTGGTTCTGGACTACCCTTTTGGGTGGGATCAGACCGATATGTAGATGAAGATGTAATGGCAGCAGACATATAACATTTGAGACATTTTCAAGCGGGACGCACCGTAGGACAGGCTATGAAGTTGCTGTCAATTCCTGTTGAAGATCTTGTGCTTTTTTTGTTTGACATTTCACCCTTAGGGAATCTGTTGGGGTTCTCCCCAACTGTAAAGGAGGGTTCACACGTGGACCTCTTTGTACTTTTCACAGAAATGCACAATTAGTACTGTATGGTGTTTGGGACTTTCTGTTCTGGTTATTGGCATCTTGGGGTGGGGGGGTGCACAGTGGCGAATAAAAGGAAGTAAAAACAAGAAAAACATTTTTCCCAATTATAGTTTTTATTTAATATTAAAAAAAACATCTAGATTCACTGTTACAGTTGTGGTGAATCCCCAAATGGAGAAAGAATATACATGCGCTTCTTAGACTGACCTACTGTGTGCCACAACTTGGGAGCATCTCAAATTTTAGCTTTCTTATCAAACTACATGCACGAGAGGAAGGTGGTCCACGTCGGGACTCCCCTTTACACTTGGGGTGAATCCCAAGTGACACCCCCCCCCCCCAGTGACACTTCAAACAAAAAGAGTATCCGATCTTCACCAAGAACAGATAGTTGATTCACAGCCTGTCCTACGGTGCGTCCCCCCTAGGGAGCGTCTCAAATTTTTTGCCATTACAGAGAGAAAAAACTTCATCTACATATCAGTCTGACCCCACCCAAAAGGGCCGTCCAGAACCAAAATCAGAAATTTTCACTGAAGGGAAAAACCAATAACCCCAGATGAAAGTTCCAGCCTTCATTGGCCTCATCAGCGGGGTACGGTCAGTATCCCCCTACGAACAAGACGACAAAGAGAGCCCTTGGGGTAAAACACCTACCACTGCTCCCCTGGGCATATTAAACGTGTGACCCGATCGCTCACACTTTTCTGTATTTAGCATGACTTTCCGGTTTGGGGAAAGAAACACAATCACTGCATGTACTTGAATAAACTAATTATGTTCCAATCTAATTTTTACCTTATGCCAGCGCAAGCAAAAATACACATCTACAGATCAGTCTAACATTACTCAAAAGAGCACTTTCCCTCTGGATAAGAAAACCAACTGCTGCTTTCTCATCCTCAATCTTAACAACAGCACATAGCTGACATGCTTCGGCAGACAAAAAAGCAACGATGTCCATGTCTGAACTCCCCTTCACAGTTGAGGAGACCCCCAACAGATTCCCAAAGGGTGAAAAACCAAACAACAAGAGTATAAGATGCTTTCGAAGAATATAAATCAGCTTTATAGACGTTCCTACTGTGCGTCCCATTTGGGAATATCTAAAATTCTAGCTGTCTTCTAACATTGCAGAGGAGGTCAATGGAAGCAGAAACATACGTCTGCGCTCGTTGGTTCCTCGTGAAGAGGAAATTTGCCTCTCATTTGGGTTTTGGACTCTCCTTTTGGGAAGGATCACACTGATGTGTAGATGTAGATTTTTCCTCTGTAATGCTAAAAGACAGCTAAAACTTGAGATGTTCCCAAGCGGGGCGCACCATAGGACAGTCTACGAAGTCGCTTTCTGTTCTTACCGAGCATCTCATACTCGTTTTGTTTGACGTTTCGCCCTTTGGGAATCTGTCGGGGATCTCCACAACTGTGAAGGGGAGTTCAGACATGGACATCCTTGCTTTTTTTCCTGTAGAAAATGTCAACTATCTACTGTTGGTGAGATTGATAAAGTGCAGGCACTGTCTGTGGTGGTTGGTCTCCTCATGCGCGTTGGGGGTAGTGCTCTTTTGAGCAATGTTAGACTGATGTCTCGATAGAGATTTTTTTTGTCTGTGGTAATGGAAGTTGTGTCCCTGGATTTACTTTATGAAATGCTGGAGTGTTGAATGGGGGATGTAAGGCATTTCTGGGGCGGAGTGGCAAGCCTGGGGGCAGGTTGGAAAATAAAAACAAAAAATTTTTTTTCTCAGTCATAGCTTTTATTAAAACAAATAGTTTACACGAATTAACATTTACTGGTAAAACTTTTTTTCTATAGGTTTGTCTTATACTCAGGCTTCTTTTTTTCCTATATGAATATTCAGATTTGGGGGGTTGCATTATAATCGAGCAAATACGGTATATTGCATTTAGAATAGACTAGGGCACAGCGCATGAAGTTAGTAGTTTATTTGAGTAAATGCTGTGATTGTGTTTCTTTAATTAAATCAGAACGTCGGGTTAAATGCAGAGAAGTGTCAGTGATCGAGCCACACGTTTAATATGCCCAGGGGAGCAGTGGTAGGCGTTTTGCGCCAAGGGCTCTCTTTGTTGTCTTGTTTGTAGGGGGGTAGCAGCCGTACCCCACTGACGAGGCCAAAGAAGCCTGGAATTTTTGTCTGGGGTTATCGGTTTTCTCCTGCGGTGGAAATTTTAGACTTTGTTTCTGGACTGCCCTTTTGGGTGGGATCAGACCGGTATGTAGATGAAGATTTTGTTCTCTGTGATAGCAGAAAATTTGAGACACTTTCAAGCGGGACGCACTATAGGGCATGCTATGAAGCTACTGTCAGTTCTTGCTGAAGATCTTATACTCTTTTTGTTTGGCTTTTCACCTTTTGGGGCTCACTTGGGATTCACCCCAAGTTAAAGGTGAGTCCAGACGTTGACCTCCTTTTCATTGAGGTTGTTGAACTGCTGAGTGTATGTGACATACAAGTCTCTATTCGTACGGATCAGACTGATACATGATGGAGTCTTCTCTGTGTAATCGCATTGGAGAGCGCTACGTTTTGAGTTGCTCCCAAGCTTGGTTGCACTGTGCTATTATCTTAGACGTGTCTGTGTTTTGAAATCGGCGTCTCTTGCTGTTATTGTATGGGAGAATACACAACCGACGAGATAAATAATGACCACATCCTAACTTTGTGATTGCTGGCTTCCTTATGCACAATAAACTTGCTTTATTTACTGTTCTGATTTGGCCCGGATGTCCAAGTGTGGAGTCCCCTTTATACTTAGGATGAACCATAAGAGCTCTCAAAAGGGTGAAATACATGAGCTTCCTCGTATAACCTACAGAAAGCATCTCAAATTTTAATCTCTGAAACAGTATTACAGATAAAATAATCTACAGTGCGATCCAACCAAAAAACGCCAAAAACATCAACCAAGACATCCACCAAGAACTGCCAGCAGCAACATGCACTACCCAAAAATTCATCCCACTTGCACTCATCTCAAACTTGCACTCTTTTTTCATCACTGATGAAACATCGACACACTTGTGAGGATACAGCCACACCCTGCCAGAAGGCCAGGGCCCAGCAATCCTTATTAAACTGTGAGAGTCCAGCTGCACCCTGCCAGAAGGCCAGGGATGAGCAATCCTTCTTGAATCAAGGACTGTGTAGAACACTACTTTTCTCATCCACAGAGCATAAGCTATAGCCTGCTTGGCCCTGAGCAAGAAGGTCCATGTCTGGGCTCACCTCTACACTTAGGGTGAACCAAAAGAGATCTCAAAAGGGCGAAATACCAAACGAAAAGAGTATGAGATGTTTACCAAAAACAGACAGCAGCCTCCTAGTATGTCCTACGGTGGGCATCTCAAATGTTAGCCCTATAAGAGTATTACAGAAAAAAAATCTGCATATCAGTCTGACCCTGCCTACAAATGGCAATCCAGAGCCGAAACAGAAATCACATTTATTATGCGCTAAAGGACCACAAACTCCAGGGATAAGTTTCTGCCTTCATTGGTCTTTTCAACATGAGTACAGTTGGTAACCATTGGCAGAACAAAGAGGTCTATGTTTGGATTTTCTCTTACACTTAAAAAAGTACAAAACACACGACAAGAACATAACTTTTCAAGTTGGGAGCAAAAATCAACCTTCTCTAACATAACACAGATGCATATTGAGCCCTTCAACTGCTTCAGCAATAGGATACATCCAGTATCATACTAAACCCAAAAGTGCAAGAAGGTCCACTTGGGGGGAACCTCAACAGATTCTCAAAGGGTGAAACGTCAAACAAAAAGGTAGGAGATGCTCAAATCTCAAATTTTAGCTTTAGCAACCGTACCCCACTGACGAGGCCATTAAAAAGGCTGAAACGTACATCTGGGGTTGTTGGTTCTGAGGCCTCATATTTGGGTTTTGGATTGCCCTTGGGTTTACCATCTTGGAAAATAACCAACATCTTCTGCCTTTCCATTTTTTATGTATTTACATTTTTTATTAATTTATATTTACATGTGGGGTTAGGGTTACTCTCCATAGCAATCAGCTTCTCGTTTTCCATTTAATGGCCCTTTTGCAGGCTTTCTTGGCATCTTTGCGCTCTATAAATGACGCTGCTGATCCTGTCTTACGTAACTGGTGGCCACATTGGATTTAACCCCTTAAGGACAATGGGCGGTCCCTAAACCCATTGAAAACAATGCATTTTGAGCCCGTACATGTACGGGCTTTGTCATTAAGGGGTTAATTTGCCTCTGTTGCATTCGTGTTGGGGGTCGCTAGGAATTGTGACATAACTTTGTCATTTAGCAGCTCAAGAAACTTGCTGCCCTTGGTGGAACTAGTTGGGTAAATTATAACAGAACCCTGGTCTTCATGAGGCTAATACCCCTGGCTGGGTGCGTTAGAACGGAACCTTGGTCTTCATGAGGCTAATACCCCTAGCTGGGTGCGTTAGAACGGAACCTTGGTCTTCATGAGGCTTATACCCCTAGCTGGGTGCATTAGAACGGAACCTTGGTCTTCATGAGGCTAATACCCCTGGCTGGGTGCATTAGAACGGAACCTTGGTCTTCATGAGGCTAATACCCCTGGCTGGGTGCATTAGAACGGAACCTTGGTCTTCATGAGGCTAATACCCCTGGCTGGGTGCATTAGAACGGAACCTTGGTCTTCATGAGGCTAATACCCCTGGCTGGGTGCATTAGAACGGAACCTTGGTCTTCATGAGGCTAATACCCCTAGCTGGGTGCATTAGAATGGAACCTTGGTCTTCATGAGGCTAATACCCCTGGCTGGGTGCATTAGAACGGAACCTTGGTCTTCATGAGGCTAATACCCCTGGCTGGGTGCGTTAGAACGGAACCTTGGTCTTCATGAGGCTAATACCCCTGGCTGGGTGCGTTATTATAACAGCTGATAGCCCTAGCCGGGTGCATTATCCTGTGTGTCAGGGGTTAATGCCTCTGGTGGCTGAATCTGTGTTTAATCTGTATTTGTTCTCTCAGCCGTGAGATAAAAAGTTATTTTCAGAAAGCTATAATTTGTTTCATGACTGTTGTTAAGCTAAGCAATGGAACTTTCGCCAAGACGCGGCCAGATACTGGTCAGTAACGTGACCTGCTACCTTTCTTACAACGTGACATCATTTCTTAAAGAGACAGCGGAGCGTCTTTTACTAATTGCCTGTGAATGAATCCTAGCGATGTTTCCTGCTGGGGGACATCTGTCGACCAGCAGCCATGTGTACGGTACACAAACATGGCGCGTTCATACCCCCGGAGCATAATTTAGTATAAATTCACTAAGTTGTCAGTAGTGAACACGTGAGCTTGAGTCGAGTCCGTCTCGCACGAGTTTGCGGCTGTAAAGTCACATGCACTTGCGATCGTCCGAGAAGGTTGTTTTGTTGGCACGTACAGGATTTGCAGTATGTATTTAGCGGGTGTGTGCTGCTTGCTCTCATCGTTTGCCTGCCGAGTGCTTCCTCTTCGCATCTTCTGACCAGGCTTCCTTACACTCATCAGCTAAAGGAGCAATAAAGAAGTATAACGTTTACCCATCGTACTGAATTGTCATTCTTACTCATGGCAAAGCATGAGACATGAGACATGAGAAGAAGAGACTGTGACTCGCGTCTCAGGAATTTACCCGCTACTGACACTTTCAGTGATACGGAGCCCAATACGCCCACTATGCCTGTTATTATTATTATTATTATTATTACGGTTACATCTCCAACATGACACATCCTGGTAGAGAAGTGGAAGCTAGTCCAGTCCTACGAGGAAGGGCGAGGATAGTTTGATTATAGTGACATGGCGGAGTCCGTGGCGTAGCGTGTATGACCATGTATGAGGGGGGGTAGGAGAGTGTCTGCGGTATTAGAGCGTTTGCATTGAAGGGTCAGGGTTAGCTGGTGTGGATACTAGGAAAAGAAAGTAGGAGGATTGGGTAAATAAGGGACATAAACGGCAGGGGTGAGGTGAAAGAACATGGGACAATTCTTCATGGGTGACAGCCTCATGTAGGACTGAAGCTTGTACATAGTATGTATCGGTTTGTCTTCCTCCATTATAGTCTCGTCAGACCCCTTGAATATTTGTATTGTAAGAAGTGCTGCGTGAATCATTGGCGCCGTATAAATAAAAGGTGATAATAATAATATTGCGTGGAGGCGGTAGAGATGTTGAGAGCGAGAAGTAGAAGTCATTTTTTAAAAGCAACAAGCGCTGTCCTTACTGTCCCAAACATATTTGCATTAGAATGATGGGAGTGTACATTCAGTGTGCCGATCGCCGGATCGCCTACCACGGCACGCTGGGGGCTGCTGCACTCTAGTGGCCGTTCTTGGTCTACATGGAAGGCCTACAGCCTGCTGAATTCCCTCATGCTGCCTGCTCCCAAAGTGCAGAATTTTTCCTGTAAGCAGGAAAGCAGAGGTGTTTACCGTCTGCATTATCTGTCTACAGAACAACGCAGTGGAAGGTGAGTGCGAGGTGCATAATAACTCCCTGTCTAAACCACGTGCTTACATTATTGGCAGACAAACTTCTCATGCCAACGACATACGGTACCTCCGCGTATTACAGATATGATCTATGCTTGTGACTAGATAAGAGAGCAGCATCTGTACCAGAAGTCCTGCGATTTCTAGGTCTAGTGAAGGCCGCCATAAAAGACATGCACTATCTACATGCACTATCTACTGTCTATTAGAGGCCAGATTGTCAGTAATCCATTCTGTGACCGGCCCAACTGATCCCTTCAGAGAGCGGCTGGATGGTCTGTGATCCATTCTGTCACCGGCCCAACTGATCCCTTCAGAGAGCGGCTGGATGGTCTGTGATCCATTCTGTCACCGGCCCAACTGATCCCTTCAGAGAGCGGCTGGATGGTCTGTGATCCATTCTGTCACCGGCCCAACTGATCCCTTCAGAGAGCGGCTGGATGGTCTGTGATCCATTCTGTCACTGGCCCAACTGATCCCTTCAGAGAGCGGCTGGATGGTCTGTGATCCATTCTGTGACCGGCCCAACTGATCCCTTCAGAGAGCGGCTGGATGGTCTGTGATCCATTCTGTCACCGGCCCAACTGATCCCTTCAGAGAGCGGCTGGATGGTCTGTGATCCATTCTGTCACCGGCCCAACTGATCCCTTCAGAGAGCGGCTGGATGGTCTGTGATCCATTCTGTGACCGGCCCAACTGATCCCTTCAGAGAGCGGCTGGATGGTCTGTGATCCATTCTGTCACCGGCCCAACTGATCCCTTCAGAGAGCGGCTGGATGGTCTGTGATCCATTCTGTCACCGGCTGGCTGGTCTCTGATGCTTCTGGTATAGGACGCGTTCCCTTGGCTGCCTGCTCTTCTGTCTCCATGGCCTCCCTAGATCCACATAAACCTTGGGTCCGATTCGTTTCCTTCTTTGCTCTGAGCTCCCACCATGTGCCCCACGTCGGATCCAAACCCCAGCCTTTCCTTATCTCGTGCCATGTTTTGTACCCAAATCCTTGACTTAGCTTCTCCCAATCCCAACCCTTCCTCCGCCGTCTCTGGTAGTTGCATGAATATGTTAGACATTAAAAAGAAGCACATTGTTTTCAAATGTTATCTTTATTTAGGTTCTCCTGTGTTATATGGGTGACAGTGTGCATGGTGCTTCCATACTATACATGCGGCTGTGTGATGGATTGAACCAGCTCCTTCTGCCCTAGATATAGCCTGGCCCGAAGTGTGCAGGCTGCCTCACATCATGCGCGTTCCTCCTGACCCGGGATGCAGGCAGGAAGGCAAACAATTATAGACTCGTCATTCACATTCAGCCAGCAGAAGGTGCTCTTCCTTTATTGCCGGCCATGGTTTGTGCGCGGGTTGTGAGGTGACCTTTGCCACGTGGCCTCATGGGCCGTTGGGACTTTTTATTCCCTGTTTAGGGCAACACAGAGAGAAGGCCAACTCATGAGCCTCCGTATTACCAGTGCATGCATTAAAACTAACCACCTGGGCCACACAGAGGCTAAGCACACACATGCTTCTTTGTGTGTATGTGCGCATGCGTGTGTGAGTGCGTGTGTGAGCACATGTGTGTTTCAGAGTCCTCTGCGCTGCTTGCAGATAAAAAGTCAGACGTGGAAAGAAGCCTTGTATCTGTGCTAGGAGAACATTCTGCCGGGATTACAAAAAGGAAGACTCCTATGTCACTACAAAATGAACTTCCCTCAAAAAGTGTGTAAAAAAAGTCGTTTATGTTGCGGAGGACAGGAAATGTTGGCGGTGCATGTTTTACATACATGGAACAGCATTAACACAACTTAGTCCTGAAACAGTGAGAGGCTGAAGGGGAATCAGCGGGGCATGTAGTGGGTCCAGCCCAGGCAGAGGATGCTACAACATGGAGACATGAAGCACACAGCAGATATTATTCAGCTATTTCTGGAGACAAAGAACGGGGATGGACAATGGGACAGACAATGCAGTGACCAGTGCTCCCACCGGTCTCCTCCAGCTGGCCAGCTCGGTGACGCTTTTCGGTAGTCATCTGGCCATTTAACTCATCCTTGGTGAGCCTATTGCCCTAACGTTCCCTTGTGGCAGCATAGTGCAGGCCCCCAGGCTATAGCAAGGTAGATATTTTGTGCCTCCCTCGGTGGAGCTCTGCGGGGGTCACTCTGCCTTGGTGAAGCCCCCAATCGTCACTTTGCGCTCATGTCTGAAGGACACCAGCTCCTGCAGCTGAAGGGCTCCCCCTCCAATGAAGCAGAAGGCTGGGCACACAGGCCCAGAGCAGTCCACACTCCCTTCCCATAGGCTTCGGTGGGAAACTGCATCGGAGAAGCCCACACGTCCCTTCTCATAGTCTAGGCAGACTCCTAGCCTAGGCGGCAGTGAAATGGTGCACCCAGACGGGTCCCTGGCAGTAGGAGGAGAGCCGTGCGGCTGCAAGATTTTCCCCATGCCGATGGTCAGGAAAGAGAAGGCAGGAGACACGTCCAGTGCAGTATCTTCTGCTCCAGAGTCATGGCCGCTGTCGGGATCGTACCTGCTGTTGAATGACAGTTGTTAGTATGTACTGGTGCTGAGTTCCGCTAAATATATTGACCCACCACCATCTAAAATGTCCTGGCACGCATGTATTGAAGTTTCCTGGTCTGTATCGTGTGTACAGGCAGCCCCTCTGTATTCTATGAACCATCATCAACGTGTACTGACCAATAATAGCCGTGGATATGGCTGCTAATAATTATATATTGAATGGCATATAATCCACATGCTTTATAATTCCAGTTATTTTCCTCCATTACCTGGGACTGACCACGTCCTGCGATGACTGGAATAACTCCTGCAGTTTGCTTTCCTGTCCCACACCGACTTTAACCACATAAGAGCTGGGGTCTACTGAGCACTCCCAGTAGTAGCGTCCCTGTGTGATGGCAACATCCCCCAGAACGAGCTCCATGGACACATGGCAGCTGGTCATTAAACGCTCAGCTGCGAAGAGCATGGGCACTCCAGGAACACTGCGCACCGCCCTCCGGTCCTTGCTTACTACTAGCCGGTCCCGTGAAAACCCACAGCTACTGTCCAGGAAAAAGTTTAACACTAGAGAGGACAGAGAAGAAAGTATTGACAGGGGCTAGAAAACAAGCAACACGGAAAGAGGGAGTGGAGAGTCTAATAAGAGCGAAGACATGCATAGATCATAAAAACAACTCATCCGTTCACAAAAATGGCAATGTCAAGCTTACATTTTTAGGTCGGGTCGACAGCTCGATGAAATTGACCTGAGGAACTCACACATCTCCAACCTTTGTGAATGGAGCCCAGAGTGTAAGCAGATGAAAGATGATGAAAGAGAGTGATGGAGAGGAGAAGCCGAGACCTGGAACCACCATGTGAATGGAGGATATATCCGACATAAAGGAAGAACATGAGGTGCAAAACTGGGTTCCTGTCTTAAACGTGGAGTGGTGTTTGCATTTAGGGAGGAGAGGAGCTAATGGACGGCTGCATATATTGAGTCTGTTACCTTGTGCTGGGGGTGTGTGCAGGTAGACGTCTTCACTGTACTCCCCGTATCCAGCCTTGTTATAGCCCCTCACCCTTAACACGTATACACTGTCAACGTCAGGCCGGTCCAGCACCGTGCTAAGGCCCCACACTTCCTCTCGACGTTGCCACAATTTCAGGCCCTTGTGCTTGGGGTCTGTCTTGCGGTACTCCACAGTATAATGCCACGCGGGAGCAGAGTCCTGGGGGAGCCGCCAGCTCAGACATATCTGGTCATAGGCGTAAGTCCGTTGGGTGTCAATAACAGGTGCATCCGGAACTGGGGAGAGAAGGTGATAAGACATATGAGAGAGGGAGAGAGTTCAGTGGCCGGACAGAGAAGGGCACAGGGAGCATTCCATGCTGATAGGGAAAGAGAGATCTTATTAGTGCAGATCCCCAGTCAGGTTACAAGCAGGAATACGCAGGCAGAGAGTCAATCCGGGAGCCTGAAAAGGCAAGGAGAAAAAACAGGAGCAAATATTGGCAGAGAAAATGATGCCAGGTAGATGGGATCAGCATGCGGTGATATGACTGGATGTACAAAGCAACCAACGGTACAGCGGGTAGAGAGACAGAGGGCATATGGGAGAGTTCATCCTAACGACGGGGAAAAGTCGGCAGAGAGCAAGTAGTTGAAGACCACCGCAGTGCTGCCAGGAGAAGGACACCCTGCCAGTGGAAATGTGGCCTGCAAGGAACTGCACTGGAAGAGGGGGGAGGGGAGGGCAGTTTGGAACCTCCTGTTTAATAACTTGCCTCCGCTATCGCCTGGATTCTGGATCACAGTGAGACTCCTACAAACAGAGAGAGGGACAAGCAGGTCTGAGATGGGTCAGACGCAGGACGGGGCAGACACCCTCTGCTTCACCGGCCACAGTGGCAAAAAGAGTGCTGCAGTGTTCTAACAAAGGGGCAGTTACTGAATCTTTACACGGGGCACAAAATCATTAATGTGTGCGTGTGTCATGCTATATCATGGAAGTTTGGAATGTGAAGCATATAAATACCATGCGGTACATCTGCATATCATACAAACGTTAATGCAAAAACACGACTGCACAATGATAAAGCAGATGTATATGGAAAACAAAGCTGCTGTCCAAATGATGGCAGATGCTATAATTACATTTTGATTACTTGTTCTTTACGTGGCCATATTTTTTTGTTATAATTTGGGTATACCAAATCCTCAGGATTGTAAGCTTGCGAGCAGGGCTCTCTCCACCTAATGTATCGGTTTGTCTTAGTCTGTCAATTCTTGTCTTGTCAGACCCCTTGAATTTATGGATTGTATTAAGCGCTGCGTAAACTGTTGGCGCTATATAAATAAAAGATAATAATAATAATCTCTTCAGCCATTGACCCAGTTACACCATCAGCTTCCACTGGGATATAGTGGGTAAGCCCACTGTACTGATTATAGCAGGGCAGCTATGAACATGTATGGAGAGATCCTGCGGGATACACACAGATGCTGGACACAAGAACCATAGTTTGTGGACCGTTATATACACACCACGGCAGTGGATACAGAATCCTGTTACCCTGAGACATAACTAGAGGAACCTTCTAAAAAGAGGCTGCCGCTAAAGCTAATATACACGAGAGACGAGGCCTCAGAAATATATCATGGACATTCAGTGTGGAGCTTGACTAGGTATGACTAGGTGACCCCGAGAGTCCTCACATTAACATCACAGAGACTCCATCGTAGTGTCCCACTGCAACAAACAGTTCTAACAAGTTCTTATGAAACCGTAAGTTCTACTTACCAAGAGCTTCTTTTCCCTGCTGATCCCTGGTGACACTAGTGATAGATTCCTCCTCTGAACCTGAGGTAGGTCAGGACTCAAACACTACTGATAAAAAATACCCAACGGTGGGAAAAACTAAGAGGAAGAAAAAACAGCTTCCAAGACCTTCTGGACAAAATGCCATACTGCTGAGTCTGTAATGCTGGGGGAAAGTATGGAGAGTTCCCCAGGTGGCAGTACTACAGATCTGGTCAGGTGAGATGAGACATCGTTCAGCCCATGAGGTGGATACTGCTGGGGGAGACTGACCGGCTGCAGAATACGCCAGGCAGATGGCTGACACAATCCACCTGTCAATGGAGAACTTGGAAATGCTCAATTCTCTGTTAGGACCGGAGTCCACAAACAGACGAGAGGACTTCCCCAGGGCCAGAGTCCATTCCAGATGGCAAAGCATCTCTTAAGGTCCAGAGAGTGTTGGGCCTCTTCTTCAGACGATCAGGGAGACTAAAAAAAGGTTGGTTCTTGAGTAGTGGAAGGCTGAGTGAACCTTGGGTGTAAATTCAGGAGGCAGGGAAGGTGTAGGCGAGACTGAAATTCCAGGTCTGAGAGAAAGTGCCCACAGCCAAAGTGAGGGAAAAGAAGCTTCCAAGACCTTCAGCAGACTAGGGGCATGAGTCCATTCAGATAGATGGCGAGGGGAGACGGAAAAAGGTCGTTCTCCTGGTTCTTGTGGAAGGCTGACTGAACCTTGGGTGTAAATTTAGGAGGCAGAAGAAACTGGAATTGAGGGTGATAAAGTCCGTATACCAGATGCCTTGTGACCACTCACCTTCCAGTACATGAGCTTTGCTCAAGAAATGACCCCTTGAAGTGTATCGCGGTGAGATTAATGGAACGGGCTTCCGTCCAAAACTGGAAAGGGGTCACACTTCTCGGTTGTAGTGTTCTCTAGAGGCATCTCAGACCTTACAGTGGAGATAAGGGTATCTCCTCCACCGGAAAAAAAGAAAAGTGTCCTCCCAGACTCCACCTTCTTCAGCAGAAACCTCCTCCATCTCAGGGTAATCAAATTCTGAATCCGAAAATTGGGAAGGCTGGCAACCCAGGAGAGTGGGATCTCACTCTCACCCAGGAGAAGCCATTCCGTTCGCTTCCTAAGCTGTTTTAGCCAGCAGCAGCCCGTACATGTATGGGCTTTGTCGTTATTGCGTTGCACTGCAAGCCCATACATGTATGGGCTTTGTCGTTAAGGGGTTAAGGAGTCTTGCAAGGATTTGTGGCAACCAGAGCATTGCGCGTGATTAGTTTTCATTCAAGTCTTATTGGGCTTGTCCTCAACAGAGGGGGGCTCGGTGTTATCAGGAGCAGACATGCAGGATGTAACAGCTCCAGGAAAGCTAAGCGGCGCCAGGCAGAGTGGCACCAGCCGACAGGCTATGGTGCAACGGGTATATCCCCCCCCCGACTCAACCTAGAGCCATATAAAATAACAGGGCGACGAGTCCTCCCTACCTGATGTGGGGCAGAAAAACCACTGGGGCTATCTGGGAAGGGCTTTTAAATGTTTGAGTCTTGCTCAGATAGGGAGGAGGAGTCACCTGGGATGGCAGGGAAATTCATATCCTGAATGAGGACATCTGAATCACATCCAACTGGATCGAATGCAAAATCCAGTCCTAACCTTCATTTAAACAAAGTCTCCTGGAAAGGACAACCACCGCCAGATCCCTCGCCCGAGTCTGCTGGCTTGATCTGAGGAATTGGTCAGACTGGCAGGACCTTGTGCACTACATTTGTGATGATATTTTGGGAATAAAATACCACTCATTGCTTCCCTGGAATGATTAGGAGTGCAAATTAGTGTTGCGGCTATAAATATCAAAGCTCGGCCAGGTCTGGGGCATTGAGCTTTGTACTGGTTCTGAATGGTAGATGCAGCAGAAGTCCTATTTACCCCCTGACACTGGATATCAATATAGGGCAGATTCTCTGATGGGAGAACCCATTCTCTAACAACTCCAGATTTACCTCTGACAAAGGTCAGTTCCGTCAGCATCTTCATCTCCCGGCTGACATCCAGCTTGAACGTCGGCAGAGGGGCACAGACCGAGGGCCGGAAGCTCTGCACAGCCTCTATAGCTTGGACCATCCTGAGAAGAGACGGGCAGGGGTTACACGAGTCTTACACAACAGTTTTTAGCCTTTGGGAATGCGTGGGAACGTTTGTGGGACCCCCGTATGATGTACAGGTATTTATCACATTGCAGTGAGAGGACAAGGGTGTTTCTCCAGGGTCTTAAGACCAGTTTTAGATCCATTCACTTGCGGCCAAGAAGACCCCAGACATGTTATATGTATAAAAGGTTTACTTGGCTCCGAAACTGAACTTGGCACTGGTCAGTAGTGGCGAATCTCATACGGTAACCATTAACACCAGTATCTTTAGAGACAAATGGAATCACAGGTACAGAGATGTCCACTCACGGCTCCCCTGGCTGCACTCGCTAATCATCGTGCAGCCAAATGCTTTCCAAGAGCAGGCGAACTTTTTAAACTTGTGCCTGGATCTGAACCTGGTCATAGGACCTTAGAAAGCAGGAGAAGAAACAACAACAAGGACAGCAGATTTTTCCCGCGTCCACTGGGTGCCTGACAATTGCTAATAGCGTGTAACTTCTCACCGTTCATGAAGTTGCTTTGCCGCTAGGACAAAGCAGGGCTGGTCTGTTTCTTTCATGACCTCCTGGGCATAGGATATAAGACCAGAGCTCTCCAGAAGCGTCTGACGTTCTAAAACCTGCGCTTCCAGAATAGCGTGCCGTTCACGCTGTTTGTCACCGATCTCCCGCGTCAAGGCGACCTGCTTTTCCTCAAGCGAAGACCGCAGTGCCGCAATCAGCTGGAGCACCTCTTCTTGAGCCTTGGCTCCACTCATCTGCAGGAAGAGGAGTACATTTGCTTACTGTAGACCCTATTGGGGGTGTAGACCAGTTTGTAGCACCCGCTGTCTGTGCATTAAGAGTCTACAAAGCCTTTAACTTTCGGAATCTTGTAAATGTTCAGATCTATTGAGAATGCACTGCGGTTAGGTCAGGGCCTAAAACGTTGGTCTCTCTTACCTCTGTCTGTCTCATGCCCTCCTCCAGCTCTCCAATCTGGCTCTGCACAACATGCTGGCTTCCCAAGATGCAAGCAATGCTTTTACTCAACTTCTCCTGCACAAAGCACACAAAGTATTTGCGTCAATGCACTTCTTGGTGTTTACTATGGTGAGCAGAAAGAAAAATGAAGGGGGTTGTGTGCAGTTGCTCCTTACCCGCAGCGCTTGGTATGCGCTGATAATTGGGGTGATCTTGTGCCCGCTGTGCGTCCTGCGCACCCTGCAGATCTGGCAAACCAAACGCTGGCACGTCTTACAGTAGAGCAGCACCTCCTCCTTGTGATCCGGACACGTCAGACCCTGCAGACGAGAGGACACAAGAGTGAGCGCGGCAGACAGGGGGTCACCTTGGGACGTCAGCGGCTGGACCAGGAGCATTCTCCCCTAACGTGTTTGACGTCTCTATCTGCGCATGCTGTCTGGTTTTCTCCCATAACCCAGTGTCTCATTTACCCAAGCAGTCACAGCTTACCTTTATCGTCTTTCCACTCACCTTAGGCCTGAAGCTTAGTGTCGGTGGGGTAGGTTCATGCTGGGCTTTCTGAGTGCCCCAGGGGTGGTAGAGCTTGAAGCACTCATTACAGAAGCTGGCTCTACACTCGGTGCAGCCCTTGGTGGCCTCCTGCTGGGGTGCTTTACAGAACTGGCACATGATGGCTGTACTGATGTTGACCGTCTGCCGATACCGCTCCACAACGCGCTCCAAGGTCAGGTTCCTGAACAGATTCCCCAATCCCCTCTCCCCGAGGTCCACGTCATGTTTGCAGGAGGGGCACGGGAATAGCACGCTCTGTGGATGAGCGGCGCCGCGTTTCCTGCCGGGGTACGTTCCAAATCCTGCAGGAACACACACACAGCTTTGTCTGCTTCGTTACCGTGTAGCGGTTACAATAAACGGGTTCCTCGGGGTGCGGGTACAATGGGCATGTCATACACTGATGCCACCATAAAGCTCCTCCATTCGTGCTCGCGCTCTCCCAGTCTCAGGTCACTCACCTGACTTAACGATCCGCTCCTGCTTAGGGACCACTCGCCTTCCCATGCGCGGGCTCCGCGTGGAAGGGGAAGAGGCTGGAGAGTTGGGCTCAGAGTTGGGGTCACACACATACCCTTTCTGTAGCAGGATTTCGCTGGCACACACATGGCACACGTTGTGCTTACACGGAAGAATGACAGGGTGTTTGTACATCTCTTTGCACGCTGGGCACAAAAGCTCACGCTCCATGTTCTTCATACTTGTCTGTGAGGAGAGAGCAAATCCCATTTCAGACCGATGGAATTATACCCCCCCCCCATGGCCCTGGGGGTAATCCATCTGGAGTGTACCCCCTTTATGTAAGGATGATGTGTGTATGGCTGCGGACCTGTAATACAGAAGCCAATGGCCAGGCGGTCGCACTGGTCACTCGCTGGACCCGTGTCTGCAGGGCTCCTCGGGCATCGTGTCTGGCGTTATTATCTATTCTTTCATAGAGCGCCATGATACAGTGCAGCCTTTATCCGAAGTGTGGCCCTAGTCCGGGCAACTGTTTATGTAGATGGGGGCCACAGGGCCAGATGCTACATTTATGGGAACATTTTGATAAAAAGCACCTGCTGACAGACACCCCTTACTGGCAAAGGCCTATTGTCCTGTATGTTGCTGGAAGGATGCCCACCGCGCTCTGTACCCGGCCCTCGGTGAGCCATGAGCTGAGAGCCCGCAGGCACCACGTTATGTGCAGGCGGTCCGCATCGGTTGCTAGGAATTGTCAGAATAAACTGGACATGCAAGGGTTAAAGATGCCTGTATATCAGACGTTCTCACCGGGGTTGCTGGATTTCTGTTCTCAGCAGTCGGGAGCCGAGCTGCCCCTCGTGTGGCTAATCCTTGTGTTATGCGCAGGGGTGGGGGGGCTGTTTCGGTATGTGGGGTGCCTGCTCCGTTGCCACTAGGCAGTGCCTTGCACTCACCTTGCTCCCCTTTCTGGCTGCCATGTCCTCCCCGTCCATGGGAGGGACTCTGGCTGCGGAGCGCTTCTCTTTAATAGGGGGAGGAGAAGAATCCGTGGAAGATGGAGGATGCAGTTGCCATGGTAACCCCAGGGTGTGCTGCAGGTTTAAACATGACTAGGTGGAGGGGGGAGGGGTGGAATCGGTTCCGCAAATATATTTCCGACAAAATGAAAAAAATAAGTGACCCACCAGCAAAAACGCTGCGCCCCAAACCCCCCCCCCCGACAAACAGCTTTCAGTGAACCGGCCCCAGGATGGACAGCAGATTCCGGCGTCTACCATCTTGCTCTGGCTTCCAACGTGTTCACATACATAGAACATTAATATACCGCACATGTCAACCCTACATAGCATGTGCACCACAAGCCACGGCGTGAGACACGCGCAGGGTTACATGGAGCGTGCGAGATATTCTGTGTATCGCACGCAGTAATATCCTGGTGGCACGATACATGCAGTGATGCTCCAGATGTATGACGACCTGTCTCATTACGCGGCCCCTATCTCTACACACGCGTGTAATCAATAAAGTGCCTACTTACGCTGATCCGCACTAGGGCGTCCATTATGGATGTAAATGCCTTGAGATCATCACCCTCTGCCATGGCTGCCGCGGCTCTCGCTGCCTCCTCAGTGCTGGAGGATAGGGACGAGCTGGAGACTCGGTGCAGAAGATACTGTGCTGGGGGGGGGGATGCAGTGAGCATGCTCAGTAGAGACGTACGGGAGAGGGCGATATACATACAAGGCGAGAGAAACGGATACCCACTGAATTTAATAAATGACATGTGCAAACAGTATAGAGGAGGCCGCGAGGGTGGCCGTGAGTAAGTCACTGAGTGGGAGTGGACATGAGTGTGTCACTGCGTGTGAGTGGCCATGAATGAGTCACTGCTTGTGAGTGACCATGGGTGAGTCACTGAGTGTAAGAGCCGTGAGTCACTGAGCGTGAGTGGCCGTGAGTTATGCGTGTCACACTGAGTGTGAGTGGGTGTGTGGCCGTGAGTCACTGAGTGTGCGTGGGTGTCAGTGAGTGAGTCAGTGGGTGTGTGGCCGTGAGTGGGTGTGTGGCTGTGAGTGAGAGAGTGTGAGTGGGTGTGTGACCGTGAGCGAGTCAGTGAGTGGTGTTTGGCCATGAGTGGGCTGAGTTTAAGTGGGTGTTTGGTTTGGCCGTGAGTGTGAGTGGCCATGAGTGAGTCAGTGGGTGTGTGGCCGTGAGTGTGTGGCTGTGAGTGGGTCAGTGAGTGGGTGCGTGCCTGTGAGTGAGTCAGAGAGTGTGAGTGGGTGTGTGGCTGTGAGTCAGCGAGTGTGAGTGGGCCTGTGTGTGTGTGAGTGAGTGTGTGGCCGTGAGTCACTGAGCGTGAGTGGCCGTAAGGCCGTGAGTCACTAAGCGTGAGTGGCCGTGAGTGTGAATGGGTGTGAGTCACTGAGTGTGAGTGGGTATGAGTCACTGACTGTGAGTGGCCGTGAGTGAGCCCGTGAGTCAGTGGGTGTTTGGCTGTACGTGGGTCTTTGGCCATGAGTGAGTCAGAGACTGTGAGTGGGTGTGTGGCTGTGAGTGAATCAGTGAGTGTGAGTGGGTGTTTGGCTGTGAGGGGGTGTGTGGCCATGAGTGGGTCAGAGAGTGTGAGTGGGTGTGTGGCCGTGAGTGGGTCAGATAGTGTGAGTGGGTGTGTGGCTGTGAGTCAGAGAGTGTGAGTGCGTGTGTGGCCGGGAGTCAGAAAGTGTGAGTGGGTGTGTGTCCATGAGTGAGTCCATGAGTGAGTCCATGAGTGTGAGTGGGTGTATGTCAATGAGTGAGAGAGTGTGAGTCAAAGTGTTCTTTGAGTCAGTGAACTGGTGACTCAGAGCTGCGTTCACTAGTTCACTGACTCAAAGGACTGTTCAGAGCAGCTCTAAGTCACCAGTTCACTGACTCAAAGAATCGTTCAGAGCAGCTGTGAGTCATCAGTTCACTGACTCAAAGAATCGTTCAGAGCAGCTGTGAGTCATCAGTTCACTGACTCAAAGAATCGTTCAGAGCAGCTGTGAGTCATCAGTTCACTGACTCAAAGAACCGTTCAGAGCAGAGTCATCAGGTCACAGCACACTGACACAATGATACTTTTATAACTAAATACAGTATTAATCTTCACTGCCCCCAGGATTTAGATTCCCTTTAGTTTGCCCCCCTTTACCTCTAACTGCACCTTAAGTTAACCATTAAATTAACCCTAAAGATCCCATTAACGGTAACTTCCCCTAAATTAACCCACACCTCCCCTAACTTTCAGCAGCCCAAATATGAATGTTATAGATAAGGTGATGCACATTAATGTGAGTTGAGTTGCTGAGCAGTGTGGACACATATTACATGACTGTACGATACATTGGTGTGTAACACATATGACATGACTGTACAATACATTGGTGTGTAACACTTATTACATTACTGTACAATACATTGGTGTGTAACACTTATTACATGACTGTACAATACATTGGGGTGTAACACTTATTACATGACTGTACGATACATTGGCGTGTAACACATATTACATGACTGTACGATACATTGGGGTGTAACACTTATTACATGACTGTACAATACATTGGGGTGTAACACTTATTACATGACTGTACAATACATTGGGGTGTAACACATATTACATGACTGTACAATACATTGTCGTGTAACACATATTACATGACTGTACGATACATTGGCGTGTAACACATATTACATGACTGTACGATACATTGGCGTGTAACACATATTACGCTACATGACTGTACAATACATTGGCGAGTAACATATATTACATGACTGTACGATACACTGGCGTGTAACACATATTACGGTACATGACTGTACAATACATTGGTGTGTAATGCAAATAAACAAATCATCCTGATTGGGCAGGCAGGAGGATTAATAGATTATAAGTGACATTGTGACTGCAGTGAGGGATGAATCGGTTTATTTCAATGAATCACTCGAAATGAACCGATTCACTTTACTGATCCGACCTTCCCATCACTTGCTGTTACTACTCTCCTGCGGCAGGTGGCGCTGCGCCGCCGGGAGCCGCTCTAGTCGCTGTGTGTGGCCTATCTGGCCCATCCTACTCTCGGTGGCGGACTCAGACGGCAGCCGGCTCGGGACAGAAGCTCCTGTACACGGTGACATTATGGGTGAGAACGGGGGAACGGAGCCGGTCGGAGGGTAGGGGGATCTGTGGGCGGCGTGACCCGGGGCGGAGGGGGCATCGGGCCGGAGAAAGGGGTAGTGGAAGCATGATCCGCGGGTACTCAGGGGAGGGTGACGTGTCCCAAACTGCTGGGAAGCAGCTCCCTCCCCATCGCTTGCACGGCAGCCCCGGCTATAGACTCAGCTTAATGGGACCCCATATGAGCTGGGCACGGTATGGTACCCGGCTGTGCCAGGCAGTATGCCAGCCATATACCAGTCACCTGGAGCACAGTGATGAGCTATATACTTACTATATATATACTATAAATATATATACATACACCCTACTCCGGGGTACTCCGGGGTGTGACGGTTCAATGACCCCGGGTGCGTGTCTCATAGCATGCGTACAGTCACCTGGATCATGGTGCCATGCGCTGACATACCACGGGGTACCCCTGTCATCCTTCTTACATGACATTATTGACCAGGGGGAACATGTATGTAGCGACACGTCTCATATGGGGCATAGTGATGAGCGCCGTCGTAGCCCGGGTGCCCCCAGTATCCTGCTTGCATGTATTGGGGTGCATGTCCATACGTCTCAGGCAGTGCCGGGGTTAAGTGTCGCAGGGTTTTGGCGTGACTTTTATTGCCCCGTATCTTTCCTCCTCTCAGCTGTCAGCACCGGGATCTCCCTCGCTCTCTCCTCTCTGGTCTCCCTGCTGTTGTTTGCTGCCATGCAGATGTACAGCAAGCAGCTGGCGTCCTCGGAATGGCTGACCATCCTCGGAGGTCTCTTGGGTTCCGGAGTCTTCTTCTTCTCCCTCACTGTATCCTTACTGCTGGTGCCGCCGGCCCGCGCGGGGTGGTCACTCTTTATCGGTCTGGCAGAATGACTGTGCCGAGGCCGCGCCGTAAGTATCTGAGTGATGACTCACGTGAGCTCAGGGTAGCCGGCCTGAACTCGCAGAGCCAATGGCTGGTTGGGAGAAGCCCCTTCTTTTCTCTATCTGGAGTTCTCCCAAACCAGCTTTGTGAGAGTCCCTCATCTCATGGGCTTCCCAGAGCCCCTGCCGGCGGTCAGCTGAGATGCCGGCGGGAGTCTAGTGGCTCGAAACGTTATCACGCGTCAGCCATGTGTCTCTTGTGGATGGCGCGATGACACCGGGAGGCTGTGGCACCATGCAGCCCCCCAATGCTGGGCAGTAATACCCCCGTCTCTGCTCCATGCTTCCTTAATGAGATCCTCAGGCCTTTAATAACTTGGAAAACGTGCTGTTTGGGAAAGGATTCCAGGCCAAGATCTTCCCAGAAGGTGAGACGCTGTCTGTCTGTCCGCCCGCCGGTCGGTCTGTCTGTCCGCCCATTCCCCTGTGCTCCGGCCCCAGGTCCGTTGACGGCATTTCTCTTTGTTTCCCGCAGTTTTCACCTGTCTTTTCCTCGCGCTGTTTGCCTCCGGCCTGGTCCACAGGGTCTGTGTCACAACATGGTATGTATGAAGTCCTCAGACCCCACACGCGGGCATCACGCTGTATGGCCCCATGCTTGGGCTGGCCCGGGATCGGCCTCTGTGCTGTATACACTAGAGCGGCTCATTAATAGGACAGCAGTAAAGAGGTCCGGAGCATGGAAATGAACTGGGGGGCTGTACGTCCCCCCAGGCTGCAGTATAAGCGCTATTAGAGGGGCGCACGCTTTCCTTACGATTCTGTTAGCCGTATCTGTCCCGCTATTGGCCGGATTCCTGCACGCAGGGTAGGGTCCGGAACTGTTCAGTTCTCTCGCTAACACTCACACTCCTACCTCTCGTAGCCTCATTTTCTCGCTGGTGGACCTCTACTATGTCAACAAGATCTCCTCGGGACTCTACCAGACAGTCACGGCAGCCGTTACTCCGGGCAAAGTGCTCGGCAAGAGCAAGAAAAGGAACTGACCTTCGCGCCGTTACCGTGGCCGGCCCTGAGAGGGCGCTCTGTCTACATTCCCCCCCCCCGTCCCGTCTGTTCTCTGTGAAATAAAGTGCTGAGTCTTTCTAAGTTTGGTGTCTTCTCGTGTGTAACTGTGAGCTCCGGCACTCATCCCATCTTCCCGTCAGACTGCTGGCGTGTGCTGGGGGGGCGGCTGCCGGCGGCGTGTCCGCGTATCTCTTGGGGTAGAAATGGTCCTCCATTATCGCACGTCGGGCACTTTTATGACCTCACTAATGACAAACAGGTGAAGATTTGGCGAGAGGGCCGAGCGCGTTCCTAACATTTAAGGTTCCTTAGCAGGGGCTTGGAGACCCCCAGTAACTGTCGGGCTGGTTTGCAGAACACGTTCGGTGGGGTTCAGTCTATATTAAAAGCCCCCATCTGCCAGGCTGAATGCAGAAGAGGGGCCAAGTACAGCACTGAGTACTAGCGAGGAAGCCCCTCGCACTGCAGCCCTATTGGCTGGCACGGCTGCCGAATGTATAAACGCGTGTACGGCCGGCACCGCCAGCGCTCTGTGGCTCGGGGCAGAAGACGCCTTTATACTTCCCCGGGGAGCCGGCAGGCGCACTCAGTGCTGCGGGATGTGAGCGCTCACTCGCACGCTGGTATCGGTGACACGCTTTGGGGTGTATGTTGGGGACGTTATCGTCCGGGATACCAGCCCTGTCTAATATCACAGAATCAATCAATAACGGTGCGGCCGGGTGTATGCCTGCACTTCCCACTGTGACCACACGGGGGCAGACGTGTACAAGCGACTTTTATTATTTATTTATATATCGCCGTCATACTCCGCAGCGCTGTACAATGTGTGTTATTATTATTTATATATCGCCGTCATACTCCGCAGCGCTGTACAATGTGTTATTATTATTTATATATCGCCGTCATACTCCGCAGCGCTGTACAGTGTGTGTTATTATTATTTATATATCGCCGTCATACTCCGCAGCGCTGTACAATGTGTTATTATTATTTATATATCGCCGTCATACTCCGCAGCGCTGTACACTGTGTTATTATTATTATTTATATATCACCGTCATACTCCGCAGCGCTGTACAATGTGTTATTATTATTTATATATCGCCGTCATACTCCGCAGCGCTGTACAATGTGTTATTATTATTTATATATCGCCGTCATACTCCGCAGCGCTGTACAATGTGTTATTATTATTTATATATCGCCGTCATACTCCGCAGCGCTGTACAATGTGTTATTATTATTATTTATATATCGCCGTCATACTCCGCAGCGCTGTACAATGTGTGTTATTATTATTTATATATCGCCGTCATACTCCGCAGCGCTGTACAATGTGTTATTATTATTTATATATCGCCGTCATACTCCGCAGCGCTGTACAATGTGTGTTATTATTATTTATATATCGCCGTCATACTCCGCAGCGCTGTACACTGTGTGTTATTATTATTTATATATCGCCGTCATACTCCGCAGCGCTGTACAATGTGTTATTATTATTTATATATCGCCGTCATACTCCGCAGCGCTGTACAATGTGTTATTATTATTATTTATATATCACCGTCATACTCCGCAGCGCTGTACAATGTGTGTTATTATTTATATATCGCCGTCATACTCCGCAGCGCTGTACAATGTGTTATTATTATTTATATATCGCCGTCATACTCCGCAGCGCTGTACAATGTGTGTTATTATTTATATATCGCCGTCATACTCCGCAGCGCTGTACAATGTGTGTTATTATTATTATTTATATATCGCCGTCATACTCCGCAGCGCTGTACAATGTGTGTTATTATTATTTATATATCGCCGTCATACTCCGCAGCGCTGTACAATGTGTTATTATTATTATTTATATATCGCCGTCATACTCCGCAGCGCTGTACAATGTGTGTTATTATTATTATTTATATATCGCCGTCATACTCCGCAGCGCTGTACAATGTGTTATTATTATTATTTATATATCGCCGTCATACTCCGCAGCGCTGTACAATGTGTGTTATTATTATTTATATATCGCCGTCATACTCCGCAGCGCTGTACAATGTGTGTTATTATTATTTATATATCGCCGTCATACTCCGCAGCGCTGTACAATGTGTGTTATTATTATTATTTATATATCGCCGTCATACTCCGCAGCGCTGTACAATGTGTTATTATTATTATTTATATATCGCCGTCATACTCCGCAGCGCTGTACAATGTGTTATTATTATTATTTATATATCGCCGTCATACTCCGCAGCGCTGTACAATGTGTTATTATTATTTATATATCGCCGTCATACTCCGCAGCGCTGTACAATGTGTTATTATTATTATTTATATATCGCCGTCATACTCCGCAGCGCTGTACAATGTGTGTTATTATTATTTATATATCGCCGTCATACTCCGCAGCGCTGTACAATGTGTTATTATTATTATTTATATATCGCCGTCATACTCCGCAGCGCTGTACAATGTGTGTTATTATTATTTATATATCGCCGTCATACTCCGCAGCGCTGTACAATGTGTTATTATTATTTATATATCGCCGTCATACTCCGCAGCGCTGTACAATGTGTTATTATTATTTATATATCGCCGTCATACTCCGCAGCGCTGTACAATGTGTTATTATTATTTGTATATCGCCGTCATACTCCGCAGCGCTGTACAATGTGTTATTATTATTATTTATATATCGCCGTCATACTCCGCAGCGCTGTACAATGTGTGTTGTTATTATTTATATATCGCCGTCATACTCCGCAGCGCTGTACAATGTGTTATTATTATTATTTATATATCGCCGTCATACTCCGCAGCGCTGTACAATGTGTTATTATTATTATTTATATATCGCCGTCATACTCCGCAGCGCTGTACAATGTGTTATTATTATTATTATTTATATATCGCTGTCATACTCCGCAGCGCTGTACAATGTGTTATTATTATTTATATATCGCCGTCATACTCCGCAGCGCTGTACAATGTGTGTTATTATTATTTATATATCGCCGTCATACTCCGCAGCGCTGTACAATGTGTGTTATTATTATTTATATATCGCCGTCATACTCCGCAGCGCTGTACAATGTGTGTTATTATTATTTATATATCGCCGTCATACTCCGCAGCGCTGTACAATGTGTGTTATTATTATTTATATATCGCCGTCATACTCCGCAGCGCTGTACAATGTGTGTTATTATTTATATATCGCCGTCATACTCCGCAGCGCTGTACAATGTGTTATTATTATTATTTATATATCGCCGTCATACTCCGCAGCGCTGTACAATGTGTTATTATTATTTATATATCGCCGTCATACTCCGCAGCGCTGTACAATGTGTGTTATTATTATTATTTATATATCACCGTCATACTCCGCAGCGCTGTACAATGTGTGTTATTATTATTTATATATCACCGTCATACTCTGCAGCGCTGTACAATGTGTGTTATTATTATTTATATATCGCCGTCATACTCCGCAGCGCTGTACAATGTGTGTTATTATTATTTATATATCGCCGTCATACTCCGCAGCGCTGTACAATGTGTGCTATTATTATTTATATATCGCCGTCATACTCCGCAGCGCTGTACAATGTGTTATTATTATTTATATATCGCCGTCATACTCCGCAGCGCTGTACAATGTGTTATTATTATTATTTATATATCGCCGTCATACTCCGCAGCGCTGTACAATGTGTGTTATTATTTATATATCGCCGTCATACTCCGCAGCGCTGTACAATGTGTGTTATTATTATTTATATATCGCCGTCATACTCCGCAGCGCTGTACACTGTGTTATTATTATTATTTATATATCGCCGTCATACTCCGCAGCGCTGTACAATGTGTTATTATTATTATTTATATATCGCCGTCATACTCCGCAGCGCTGTACAATGTGTTATTATTATTATTTATATATCGCCGTCATACTCCGCAGCGCTGTACAATGTGTGTTATTATTATTATTTATATATCGCCGTCATACTCCGCAGCGCTGTACAATGTGTGTTATTATTTATATATCGCCGTCATACTCCGCAGCGCTGTACAATGTGTGTTATTATTATTTATATATCGCCATCATACTCCGCAGCGCTGTACAATGTGTGTTATTATTATTTATATATCGCCATCATACTCCGCAGCGCTGTACAATGTGTTATTATTATTTATATATCGCCGTCATACTCCGCAGCGCTGTACAATGTGTGTTATTATTATTTATATATCCCCGTCATACTCCGCAGCGCTGTACAATGTGTGTTATTATTATTATTTATATATCGCCGTCATACTCCGCAGCGCTGTACAATGTGTGTTATTATTTATATATCGCCGTCATACTCCGCAGCGCTGTACAATGTGTTATTATTATTATTTATATATCACCGTCATACTCCGCAGCGCTGTACAATGTGTGCTATTATTATTTATATATCGCCGTCATACTCCGCAGCGCTGTACAATGTGTGTTATTATTTATATATCGCCGTCATACTCCGCAGCGCTGTACAATGTGTTATTATTATTTATATATCGCCGTCATACTCCGCAGCGCTGTACAATGTGTGTTATTATTTATATATCGCCGTCATACTCCGCAGCGCTGTACAATGTGTGTTATTATTATTATTTATATATCGCCGTCATACTCCGCAGCGCTGTACAATGTGTGTTATTATTATTTATATATCGCTGTCATACTCCGCAGCGCTGTACAATGTGTGTTATTATTATTTATATATCGCCGTCATACTCCGCAGCGCTGTACAATGTGTTATTATTATTTATATATCGCCGTCATACTCCGCAGCGCTGTACAATGTGTTATTATTATTATTTATATATCGCCGTCATACTCCGCAGCGCTGTACAATGTGTTATTATTATTATTTATATATCGCCATCATACTCCGCAGCGCTGTACAATGTGTTATTATTATTATTTATATATCACCGTCATACTCCGCAGCGCTGTACAATGTGTTATTATTATTTATATATCGCCATCATACTCCGCAGCGCTGTACAATGTGTGTTATTATTTATATATCGCCGTCATACTCCGCAGCGCTGTACAATGTGTGTTATTATTATTTATATATCGCCGTCATACTCCGCAGCGCTGTACAATGTGTTATTATTATTATTTATATATCGCCGTCATACTCCGCAGCGCTGTACAATGTGTGTTATTATTATTTATATATCGCCGTCATACTCCGCAGCGCTGTACAATGTGTGTTATTATTATTTATATATCGCCGTCATACTCCGCAGCGCTGTACAATGTGTGTTATTATTATTTATATATCGCCGTCATACTCCGCAGCGCTGTACAATGTGTGTTATTATTATTTATATATCGCCGTCATACTCCGCAGCGCTGTACAATGTGTTATTATTATTTATATATCGCCGTCATACTCCGCAGCGCTGTACAATGTGTGATATTATTATTTATATATCGCCGTCATACTCCGCAGCGCTGTACAATGTGTGTTATTATTATTTATATATCGCCGTCATACTCCGCAGCGCTGTACAATGTGTGTTATTATTATTTATATATCGCCGTCATACTCCGCAGCGCTGTACAATGTGTGTTATTATTTATATATCGCCGTCATACTCCGCAGCGCTGTACAATGTGTGTTATTATTATTTATATATCGCCGTCATACTCCGCAGCGCTGTACAATGTGTTATTATTATTTATATATCGCCGTCATACTCCGCAGCGCTGTACAATGTGTTATTATTATTATTTATATATCGCCGTCATACTCCGCAGCGCTGTACAATGTGTGCTATTATTATTTATATATCGCCGTCATACTCCGCAGCGCTGTACAATGTGTTATTATTATTTATATATCGCCGTCATACTCCGCAGCGCTGTACAATGTGTGTTATTATTATTATTTATATATCGCCGTCATACTCCGCAGCGCTGTACAATGTGTGCTATTATTATTATTTATATATCACCGTCATACTCCGCAGCGCTGTACAATGTGTTATTATTATTATTTATATATCGCCGTCATACTCCGCAGCGCTGTACAATGTGTTATTATTATTTATATATCGCCGTCATACTCCGCAGCGCTGTACAATGTGTTATTATTATTATTTATATATCACCGTCATACTCCGCAGCGCTGTACAATGTGTGTTATTATTTATATATCGCCGTCATACTCCGCAGCGCTGTACAATGTGTTATTATTATTTATATATCGCCGTCATACTCCGCAGCGCTGTACAATGTGTGTTATTATTTATATATCGCTGTCATACTCCGCAGCGCTGTACAATGTGTGTTATTATTATTTATATATCGCCGTCATACTCCTCAGCGCTGTACAATGTGTTATTATTATTATTTATATATCGCCGTCATACTCCGCAGCGCTGTACAATGTGTGTTATTATTATTATTTATATATCACCGTCATACTCCGCAGCGCTGTACAATGTGTTATTATTATTTATATATCGCCGTCATACTCCGCAGCGCTGTACAATGTGTGTTATTATTTATATATCGCCGTCATACTCCGCAGCGCTGTACAATGTGTGTTATTATTATTTATATATCGCCGTCATACTCCGCAGCGCTGTACAATGTGTGTTATTATTATTATTTATATATCGCCGTCATACTCCGCAGCGCTGTACAATGTGTTATTATTATTTATATATCGCCGTCATACTCCGCAGCGCTGTACAATGTGTGTTATTATTATTTATATATCGCTGTCATACTCCGCAGCGCTGTACAATGTGTGTTATTATTATTTATATATCGCCGTCATACTCCGCAGCGCTGTACAATGTGTGTTATTATTATTTATATATCGCCGTCATACTCCGCAGCGCTGTACAATGTGTGTTATTATTATTTATATATCACCGTCATACTCCGCAGCGCTGTACAATGTGTTATTATTATTATTTATATATCGCCGTCATACTCCGCAGCGCTGTACAATGTGTTATTATTTATATATCACCGTCATACTCCGCAGCGCTGTACAATGTGTGTTATTATTATTTATATATCGCCGTCATACTCCGCAGCGCTGTACAATGTGTTATTATTATTTATATATCGCCGTCATACTCCGCAGCGCTGTACAATGTGTGTTATTATTATTTATATATCGCCGTCATACTCCGCAGCGCTGTACAATGTGTTATTATTATTATTTATATATCGCCGTCATACTCCGCAGCGCTGTACAATGTGTTATTATTATTATTTATATATCGCCGTCATACTCCGCAGCGCTGTACAATGTGTGTTATTATTATTATTTATATATCGCCGTCATACTCCGCAGCGCTGTACAATGTGTGTTATTATTATTATTTATATATCGCCGTCATACTCCGCAGCGCTGTACAATGTGTGTTATTATTATTTATATATCGCCGTCATACTCCGCAGCGCTGTACAATGTGTTATTATTATTATTTATATATCGCCGTCATACTCCGCAGCGCTGTACAATGTGTTATTATTATTATTTATATATCGCCGTCATACTCCGCAGCGCTGTACAATGTGTTATTATTATTATTTATATATCGCCGTCATACTCCGCAGCGCTGTACAATGTGTTATTATTATTTATATATCACCGTCATACTCCGCAGCGCTGTACAATGTGTTATTATTATTATTTATATATCGCTGTCATACTCCGCAGCGCTGTACAGTGTGTGTTATTATTATTATTTATATATCGCCGTCATACTCCGCAGCGCTGTACAATGTGTTATTATTATTATTTATATATCGCTGTCATACTCCGCAGCGCTGTACAGTGTGTGTTATTATTATTATTTATATATCGCCGTCATACTCCGCAGCGCTGTACAATGTGTGTTATTATTATTATTTATATATCGCCGTCATACTCCGCAGCGCTGTACAATGTGTTATTATTATTTATATATCGCTGTCATACTCCGCAGCGCTGTACAATGTGTTATTATTATTTATATATCGCTGTCATACTCCGCAGCGCTGTACAATGTGTGTTATTATTATTATTTATATATCGCTGTCATACTCCGCAGCGCTGTACAATGTGTTATTATTATTTATATATCGCCGTCATACTCCGCAGCGCTGTACAATGTGTTATTATTATTTATATATCGCCGTCATACTCCGCAGCGCTGTACAATGTGTTATTATTATTTATATATCGCCATCATACTCTGCAGCGCTGTACAATGTGTGTTATTATTATTATTTATATATCGCTGTCATACTCCGCAGCGCTGTACAATGTGTTATTATTATTTATATATCGCTGTCATACTCCGCAGCGCTGTACAATGTGTTATTATTATTTATATATCGCTGTCATACTCCGCAGCGCTGTACAATGTGTTATTATTATTTATATATCGCCGTCATACTCCGCAGCGCTGTACAATGTGTGTTATTATTATTTATATATCGCCGTCATACTCCGCAGCGCTGTACAATGTGTGTTATTATTATTATTTATATATCGCCGTCATACTCCGCAGCGCTGTACAATGTGTGTTATTATTATTATTTATATATCGCCGTCATACTCCGCAGCGCTGTACAATGTGTTATTATTATTTATATATCACCGTCATACTCCGCAGCGCTGTACAATGTGTGTTATTATTATTTATATATCGCTGTCATACTCCGCAGCGCTGTACAATGTGTGTTATTATTATTTATATATCGCCGTCATACTCCGCAGCGCTGTACAATGTGTGTTATTATTTATATATCGCCGTCATACTCCGCAGCGCTGTACAATGTGTGTTATTATTATTTATATATTGCCGTCATACTCCGCAGCGCTGTACAATGTGTGTTATTATTATTTATATATCGCCGTCATACTCCGCAGCGCTGTACAATGTGTGTTATTATTATTTATATATCGCCGTCATACTCCGCAGCGCTGTACAATGTGTGTTCATTATTATTTATATATCACCGTCATACTCCGCAGCGCTGTACAATGTGTTATTATTATTATTATTTATATATCGCCGTCATACTCCGCAGCGCTGTACAATGTGTTATTATTATTTATATATCGCCGTCATACTCCGCAGCGCTGTACAATGTGTTATTATTATTTATATATCGCCGTCATACTCCGCAGCGCTGTACAATGTGTTATTATTATTTATATATCGCCGTCATACTCCGCAGCGCTGTACAATGTGTTATTATTATTTATATATCGCCGTCATACTCCGCAGCGCTGTACAATGTGTGTTATTATTATTTATATATCGCCGTCATACTCCGCAGCGCTGTACAATGTGTTATTATTTATATATCGCCGTCATACTCCGCAGCGCTGTACAATGTGTGTTATTATTATTTATATATCGCCGTCATACTCCGCAGCGCTGTACAATGTGTGTTATTATTATTTATATATCGCCGTCATACTCCGCAGCGCTGTACAATGTGTGTTATTATTATTATTTATATATCGCCGTCATACTCCGCAGCGCTGTACAATGTGTGTTATTATTATTTATATATCGCCGTCATACTCCGCAGCGCTGTACAATGTGTGTTATTATTATTTATATATCGCCGTCATACTCCGCAGCGCTGTACAATGTGTGTTATTATTATTTATATATCGCCGTCATACTCCGCAGCGCTGTACAATGTGTTATTATATTATTTATATATCGCCGTCATACTCCGCAGCGCTGTACAATGTGTGTTATTATTATTATTTATATATCGCCGTCATACTCCGCAGCGCTGTACAATGTGTTATTATTATTATTTATATATCGCCGTCATACTCCGCAGCGCTGTACAATGTGTATTATTATTATTTATATATCGCTGTCATACTCCGCAGCGCTGTACAATGTGTGTTATTATTATTATTTATATATCGCCGTCATACTCCGCAGCGCTGTACAATGTGTTATTATTATTTATATATCGCCGTCATACTCCGCAGCGCTGTATGTACAATGTGTGTTATTATTATTATTTATATATCGCCGTCATACTCCGCAGCGCTGTACAATGTGTGTTATTATTTATATATCGCCGTCATACTCCGCAGCGCTGTACAATGTGTGTTATTATTATTTATATATCGCCGTCATACTCCGCAGCGCTGTACAATGTGTTATTATTATTATTTATATATCGCCGTCATACTCCGCAGCGCTGTACAATGTGTGTTATTATTATTTATATATCGCCTGTCATACTCCGCAGCGCTGTACAATGTGTTATTATTATTTATATATCGCCGTCATACTCCGCAGCGCTGTACAATGTGTGTTATTATTATTTATATATCGCCGTCATACTCCGCAGCGCTGTACAATGTGTGTTATTATTATTTATATATCGCCGTCATACTCCGCAGCGCTGTACAATGTGTTATTATTATTTATATATCAGCCGTCATACTCCGCAGCGCTGTACAATGTGTGTTATTATTATTTATATATCGCCGTCATACTCCGCAGCGCTGTACAATGTGTGTTATTATTATTTATATATCGCCGTCATACTCCGCAGCGCTGTACAATGTGTTATTATTATTATTTATATATCGCCGTCATACTCCGCAGCGCTGTACAATGTGTGTTATTATTATTTATATATCGCCGTCATACTCCGCAGCGCTGTACAATGTGTTATTATTATTATTTATATATCGCCGTCATACTCCGCAGCGCTGTACAATGTGTTATTATTATTATTTATATATCGCCGTCATACTCCGCAGCGCTGTACAATGTGTGTTATTATTATTTATATATCGCCGTCATACTCCGCAGCGCTGTACAATGTGTGTTATTATTATTTATATATCACCGTCATACTCCGCAGCGCTGTACAATGTGTGTTATTATTATTATTTATATATCGCCGTCATACTCCGCAGCGCTGTACAATGTGTTATTATTATTATTTATATATCGCCGTCATACTCCGCAGCGCTGTACAATGTGTGTTATTATTATTTATATATCGCCGTCATACTCCGCAGCGCTGTACAATGTGTGTTATTATTATTTATATATCGCCGTCATACTCCGCAGAGCTGTACAATGTGTGTTATTATTATTATTTATATATCGCCGTCATACTCCGCAGCGCTGTACAATGTGTGTTATTATTATTTATATATCACCGTCATACTCCGCAGCGCTGTACAATGTGTTATTATTATTTATATATCGCCAGTCATACTCCGCAGCGCTGTACAATGTGTGTTATTATTATTATTTATATATCGCCGTCATACTCCGCAGCGCTGTACAAGTGTGTTATTATTATTATTTATATATCGCTGTCATACTCCGCAGCGCTGTACAATGTGTTATTATTATTATTTATATATCGCCGTCATACTCCGCAGCGCTGTACAATGTGTGTTATTATTATTATTTATATATCGCCGTCATACTCCGCAGCGCTGTACAATGTGTTATTATTATTATTTATATATCGCCGTCATACTCCGCAGCGCTGTACAATGTGTGTTATTATTATTATTTATATATCGCCGTCATACTCCGCAGCGCTGTACAATGTGTGTTATTATTATTTATATATCGCCGTCATACTCCGCAGCGCTGTACAATGTGTGTTATTATTATTATTTATATATCGCTGTCATACTCCGCAGAGCTGTACAATGTGTGTTATTATTATTTATATATCGCCGTCATACTCCGCAGCGCTGTACACTGTGTGTTATTATTATTATTTATATATCGCCGTCATACTCCGCAGCGCTGTACAATGTGTGTTATTATTATTTATATATCACCGCCATACTCCGCAGCGCTGTACAATGTGTGTTATTATTATTTATATATCGCCGTCATACTCCGCAGCGCTGTACAATGTGTTATTATTATTTATATATCGCCATCATACTCCGCAGAGCTGTACAATGTGTGTTATTATTATTATTTATATATCGCCGTCATACTCCGCAGCGCTGTACAATGTGTTATTATTATTTATATATCGCCGTCATACTCCGCAGCGCTGTACAATGTGTTATTATTATTTATATATCGCCGTCATACTCCGCAGCGCTGTACAATGTGTTATTGTTATTTATATATCGCCGTCATACTCCGCAGCGCTGTACAATGTGTGTTATTATTATTTATATATCACCGTCATACTCCGCAGCGCTGTACAATGTGTTATTATTATTTATATATCGCCGTCATACTCCGCAGCGCTGTACAATGTGTGTTATTATTATTTATATATCGCCGTCATACTCCGCAGCGCTGTACAATGTGTTATTATTATTTATATATCGCCATCATACTCCGCAGCGCTGTACAATGTGTGTTATTATTATTTATATATCGCTGTCATACTCCGCAGCGCTGTACAATGTGTGTTATTATTATTTATATATCGCCGTCATACTCCGCAGCGCTGTACAATGTGTTATTATTATTATTTATATATCGCCGTCATACTCCGCAGCGCTGTACAATGTGTGTTATTATTATTATTTATATATCGCCATCATACTCCGCAGCGCTGTACAATGTGTGTTATTATTATTTATATATCGCCGTCATACTCCGCAGCGCTGTACAATGTGTGTTATTATTATTTATATATCGCCGTCATACTCCGCAGCGCTGTACAATGTGTGTTATTATTATTAATATATCGCCGTCATACTCCGCAGCGCTGTACAATGTGTGTTATTATTATTTATATATCGCCGTCATACTCCGCAGCGCTGTACAATGTGTGTTATTATTTATATATCGCTGTCATACTCCGCAGCGCTGTACAATGTGTTATTATTATTATTTATATATCGCCGTCATACTCCGCAGCGCTGTACAATGTGTGTTATTATTATTTATATATCGCCGTCATACTCCGCAGCGCTGTACAATGTGTGTTATTATTATTTATATATCGCCGTCATACTCCGCAGCGCTGTACAATGTGTGTTATTATTATTTATATATCGCTGTCATACTCCGCAGCGCTGTACAATGTGTGTTATTATTATTATTTATATATCGCCGTCATACTCCGCAGCGCTGTACAATGTGTGTTATTATTATTTATATATCGCCGTCATACTCCGCAGCGCTGTACAATGTGTGTTATTATTTATATATCGCCGTCATACTCCGCAGCGCTGTACAATGTGTGTTATTATTATTTATATATCGCCGTCATACTCCGCAGCGCTGTACAATGTGTGTTATTATTTATATATCGCCGTCATACTCCGCAGCGCTGTACAATGTGTGTTATTATTATTTATATATCGCCGTCATACTCCGCAGCGCTGTACAATGTGTGTTATTATTATTATTTATATATCGCCGTCATACTCCGCAGCGCTGTACAATGTGTTATTATTATTTATATATCGCCGTCATACTCCGCAGCGCTGTACAATGTGTGTTATTATTTATATATCGCCGTCATACTCCGCAGCGCTGTACAATGTGTGTTATTATTATTTATATATCGCCGTCATACTCCGCAGCGCTGTACAATATGTGTTATTATTATTTATATATCGCCGTCATACTCCGTAGCGCTGTACAATGTGTGTTATTATTATTTATATATCGCCGTCATACTCCGCAGCGCTGTACAATGTGTTATTATTATTTATATATCGCCGTCATACTCCGCAGCGCTGTACAATGTGTGTTATTATTATTTATATATCGCCGTCATACTCCGCAGCGCTGTACAATGTGTGTTATTATTATTTATATATCGCCGTCATACTCCGCAGCGCTGTACAATGTGTGTTATTATTTATATATCGCCGTCATACTCCGCAGCGCTGTACAATGTGTGTTATTATTATTTATATATTGCCGTCATACTCCGCAGCGCTGTACAATGTGTGTTATTATTATTTATATATCGCCGTCATACTCCGCAGCGCTGTACAATGTGTATTATTATTTATATATCGCCATCATACTCCGCAGCGCTGTACAATGTGTTATTATTATTATTTATATATCGCCGTCATACTCCGCAGCGCTGTACAATGTGTATTATTATTTATATATCGCCATCATACTCCGCAGCGCTGTACATTGTGTTATTATTATTTATATATCGCCGTCATACTCCGCAGCGCTGTACAATGTGTTATTATTATTTATATATCGCCGTCATACTCCGCAGCGCTGTACAATGTGTGTTATTATTATTTATATATCGCCGTCATACTCCGCAGCGCTGTACAATGTGTTATTATTATTTATATATCGCCGTCATACTCCGCAGCGCTGTACAATGTGTTATTATTATTATTTATATATCGCCGTCATACTCCGCAGCGCTGTACAATGTGTGTTATTATTATTTATATATCGCCATCATACTCCGCAGAGCTGTACAATGTGTGTTATTATTATTTATATATCGCCGTCATACTCCGCAGCGCTGTACAATGTGTTATTATTATTTATATATCACCGTCATACTCCGCAGCGCTGTACAATGTGTTATTATTATTTATATATCGCCGTCATACTCCGCAGCGCTGTACAATGTGTTATTATTATTATTTATATATCGCCGTCATACTCCGCAGCGCTGTACAATGTGTTATTATTTATATATCGCCGTCATACTCCGCAGCGCTGTACAATGTGTGTTATTATTATTTATATATCGCCATCATACTCCGCAGAGCTGTACAATGTGTGTTATTATTATTTATATATCGCCGTCATACTCCGCAGCGCTGTACAATGTGTGTTATTATTATTTATATATCGCCGTCATACTCCGCAGCGCTGTACAATGTGTGTTATTATTATTATTTATATATCGCCGTCATACTCCGCAGCGCTGTACAATGTGTTATTATTATTTATATATCGCCGTCATACTCCGCAGCGCTGTACAATGTGTTATTATTATTATTTATATATCGCCGTCATACTCCGCAGCGCTGTACAATGTGTTATTATTATTATTTATATATCGCCGTCATACTCCGCAGCGCTGTACAATGTGTTATTATTATTTATATATCCCCGTCATACTCCGCAGCGCTGTACAATGTGTTATTATTATTTATATATCGCCATCATACTCCGCAGAGCTGTACAATGTGTGTTATTATTATTTATATATCGCCGTCATACTCCGCAGCGCTGTACAATGTGTTATTATTATTTATATATCACCGTCATACTCCGCAGCGCTGTACAATGTGTTATTATTATTTATATATCGCCGTCATACTCCGCAGCGCTGTACAATGTGTTATTATTATTATTTATATATCGCCGTCATACTCCGCAGCGCTGTACAATGTGTTATTATTTATATATCGCCGTCATACTCCGCAGCGCTGTACAATGTGTGTTATTATTATTTATATATCGCCATCATACTCCGCAGAGCTGTACAATGTGTGTTATTATTATTTATATATCGCCGTCATACTCCGCAGCGCTGTACAATGTGTGTTATTATTATTTATATATCGCCGTCATACTCCGCAGCGCTGTACAATGTGTGTTATTATTATTATTTATATATCGCCGTCATACTCCGCAGCGCTGTACAATGTGTTATTATTATTTATATATCGCCGTCATACTCCGCAGCGCTGTACAATGTGTTATTATTATTATTTATATATCGCCGTCATACTCCGCAGCGCTGTACAATGTGTTATTATTATTTATATATCGCTGTCATACTCCGCAGCGCTGTACAATGTGTGTTATTATTATTATTTATATATCGCCGTCATACTCCGCAGCGCTGTACAATGTGTGTTATTATTATTTATATATCGCCGTCATACTCCGCAGCGCTGTACAATGTGTGTTATTATTTATATATCGCCGTCATACTCCGCAGCGCTGTACAATGTGTGTTATTATTATTTATATATCGCCGTCATACTCCGCAGCGCTGTACAATGTGTGTTATTATTATTTATATATCGCCGTCATACTCCGCAGCGCTGTACAATGTGTGTTATTATTTATATATCGCCGTCATACTCCGCAGCGCTGTACAATGTGTGTTATTATTATTTATATATTGCCGTCATACTCCGCAGCGCTGTACAATGTGTGTTATTATTATTTATATATCGCCGTCATACTCCGCAGCGCTGTACAATGTGTTATTATTATTTATATATCGCCGTCATACTCCGCAGCGCTGTACAATGTGTGTTATTATTATTATTTATATATCACCGTCATACTCCGCAGCGCTGTACAATGTGTGTTATTATTATTATTTATATATCGCCGTCATACTCCGCAGCGCTGTACAATGTGTGTTATTATTATTTATATATCGCCGTCATACTCCGCAGCGCTGTACAATGTGTGTTATTATTATTTATATATCGCCGTCATACTCCGCAGCGCTGTACAATGTGTGTTATTATTTATATATCGCCGTCATACTCCGCAGCGCTGTACAATGTGTTATTATTATTTATATATCGCCGTCATACTCCGCAGCGCTGTACAATGTGTTATTATTATTATTTATATATCGCCGTCATACTCCGCAGCGCTGTACAATGTGTTATTATTATTTATATATCGCCGTCATACTCCGCAGCGCTGTACAATGTGTGTTATTATTATTATTTATATATCGCCGTCATACTCCGCAGCGCTGTACAATGTGTGTTATTATTATTATTTATATATCGCCGTCATACTCCGCAGCGCTGTACAATGTGTTATTATTATTATTTATATATCGCCGTCATACTCCGCAGCGCTGTACAATGTGTGTTATTATTATTATTTATATATCGCCGTCATACTCCGCAGCGCTGTACAATGTGTGTTATTATTATTTATATATCGCCGTCATACTCCGCAGCGCTGTACAGTGTGTTATTATTATTTATATATCGCCGTCATACTCCGCAGCGCTGTACAATGTGTTATTATTATTATTTATATATCGCCGTCATACTCCGCAGCGCTGTACAATGTGTTATTATTATTTATATATCGCCGTCATACTCCGCAGCGCTGTACAATGTGTGTTATTATTATTATTTATATATCGCCGTCATACTCCGCAGCGCTGTACAATGTGTGTTATTATTATTATTTATATATCGCCGTCATACTCCGCAGCGCTGTACAATGTGTTATTATTATTATTTATATATCGCCGTCATACTCCGCAGCGCTGTACAATGTGTGTTATTATTATTATTTATATATCGCCGTCATACTCCGCAGCGCTGTACAATGTGTTATTATTATTTATATATCGCCGTCATACTCCGCAGCGCTGTACAATGTGTGTTATTATTATTTATATATCGCTGTCATACTCCGCAGCGCTGTACAATGTGTGTTATTATTATTTATATATCGCCGTCATACTCCGCAGCGCTGTACAATGTGTGTTATTATTATTATTTATATATCGCCGTCATACTCCGCAGCGCTGTACAATGTGTTATTATTATTATTTATATATCGCCGTCATACTCCGCAGCGCTGTACAATGTGTGTTATTATTTATATATCGCCGTCATACTCCGCAGCGCTGTACAATGTGTGTTATTATTATTTATATATCGCCGTCATACTCCGCAGCGCTGTACAATGTGTTATTATTATTTATATATCGCCGTCATACTCCGCAGCGCTGTACAATGTGTGTTATTATTATTTATATATCGCCGTCATACTCCGCAGTGCTGTACAATGTGTTATTATTATTTATATATCACCGTCATACTCCGCAGCGCTGTACAATGTGTGTTATTATTATTTATATATCGCCGTCATACTCCGCAGCGCTGTACAATGTGTTATTATTATTTATATATCGCCGTCATACTCCGCAGCGCTGTACAATGTGTGTTATTATTATTATTTATATATCGCCGTCATACTCCGCAGCGCTGTACAATGTGTTATTTATATATCGCCGTCATACTCCGCAGCGCTGTACAATGTGTGTTGTTATTATATATGTGAAGCGTGGGGGCACGCGGGGGAAGTGAGGCTGCTTCCCACGAGCCGCTGCCAGACTCTGGGAACGCGACACCTAGGAGCGTTCCCACGCGTGTGGCGACACCGTACAGCGGGACTGAGTATGGCAGGAAGTCTGCAGGCGCTGAGCCAGAAGGAGCACAACGCAAACAGAACCATGCGCGACCCGACCCGACAGCCATATCGTGTACAACACGCACTGTGATACTCGGTTCTTCGGATCCACTGGGTGGGCTGACAATGCAGAGGGGGAGAAAACGCTTTAATCTGCACAGGGCACGTTAGCTGCGCAGGCGCCGCTGCTCCTCCGTGTGACATCCTGCTTAAAGTAATGTTCATTGCTTAGCAGTTAGGTGGGTGCAGGGTGCCGCCTCCCAGCAGATGATGTATGAATCCTTTCCCAATGTGTTTGTTTGTGTGGCACTGGCGGGGTCTCGTTATCCCGGGGGCCGCTCCCTGAGCCGTGCTGCGTTTGGCAGTGAGAGTCCTAATTACCCGAGTGTTGTGGTTTGTTGTACCGGTTGTTACAGGGGCTCTAGGCGGGTGAGTGAGGATCAGCAGACATCGCGGTCCCGGCGTGACCTGCTGCTGACTCGTCCCTTCCTCTCGTTGACAGTGACTGGCTCTGGGGAGACACGCAGTCCACGGGGGCCGCTCTCAGGGTGGGATTTGTGTTTGTTGGCTGGACGCAGGGTACCGGGGTGGGAAGGAGCCGGCCTCGCACGTGGTGCCCCGGCGTAGGGTGCTGTGTGCAGGGGCTTCTTGCGCGGTGTTGGGCACTGTGCGCACTGTCGGCGCTGTACACGGTACCGTTATAGGGGGGCAGAGCGTTCACACCATTGTTCGCGAGGGAGATGCTGCTCAGGAAAACAGCTGCTTCCTCCGCTCACCGGTCCTGACTACACAAACAAGCAATCACAAGGTGGGCTGCAGGACGGGATGCGTCACTGACCCGGGGGGCCTGCCCAGCCATGGGGTAATAAGGGCCTAGCCAGCAGAGCTCACACTCTTCAGAGCAGCAATGACACTTCCCAAAACGAGACAGCTCCCAAAATGAAAGTGTGGTTAGCGGTGAGATGCTCTGCAGGTAGAGGGTGAGTGTGGTTGGCGGTGAGATGCTCTGTAGGTAGAGGGTGAGTGTGGTTGGCGGTGAGATGCTCTGTAGGTAGAGGGTGAGTGTGGTTGGCGGTGAGATGCTCTGCAGGTAGAGGGTGAGTGCGGTTGGCGGTGAGATGCTCTGTAGGTAGAGGGTGAGTGTGGTTGGCGGTGAGATGCTCTGTAGGTAGAGGGTGAGTGTGGTTGGCGGTGAGATGCTCTGTAGGTAGAGGGTGAGTGTGGTTGGAGGTGAGATGCTCTGTAGGTAGAGGGTGAGTGTGGTTGGAGGTGAGATGCTCTGCAGGTAGAGGGTGAGTGTGGTTGGAGGTGAGATGCTCTGCAGGTAGAGGGTGAGTGTGGTTGGAGGTGAGATGCTCTGTAGGTAGAGGGTGAGTGTGGTTGGAGGTGAGATGCTCTGCAGGTAGAGGGTGAGTGTGGTTGGAGGTGAGATGCTCTGTAGGTAGAGGGTGAGTGTGGTTGGCGGTGAGATGCTCTGCAGGTAGAGGGTGAGTGTGGCTGGAGGTGAGATGCTCTGCAGGTAGAGGGTGAGTGTGGTTGGCGGTGAGATGCTCTGCAGGTAGAGTGTGAGTGTGGTTGGCGGTGAGATGCTCTGCAGGTAGTTGAATCTATTGACAGGCTATTTAATAGGGAAACCTTGAGAATCTGCTCATTCACCCCGTTCCGTCATCTGCCCCAGACTGGGGTCATTTACTTCTTAGGGATGGGGGCAAGAAGCTGTAAAACATGAATGGGGTTCCCGGACTACACTTCCCAGACTACACTTCCCAGCATACCCTGCGCCGACTCTCATGTGATGAGCTGGCAGAGGCGTGGCCGGAAGTAGCTCCGGGAAACAGGAACCTGCGTGAGCTCGGCTAGATGTGAGTTTGTGCGCTGCTGTGATGTGGCCGTGTAGCGGGCGGTGTGTGTTACGGGGGTGTAAACACATATGCGTGTGCGCAACACCGGGGGACACGTCAGAGTGTTATAACAGCCCATAGAGATGTGTGCGCAACACCGGGGGACACGTCACAGTGTTATAACAGCCCATAGGGATGTGTGTGTGCAACACCGGGGGACACGTCAGAGTGTTATAACAGCCCATAGGGATGTGTGTGTGCAACACCGGGGGACACGTCAGAGTGTTATAACAGCCCATAGGGATGTGTGTGCAACACCGGGGGACACGTCAGAGTGTTATAACAGCCCATAGGGATGTGTGCGCAACACCGGGGGACACGTCAGAGTGTTATAACAGCCCATAGAGATGTGTGCGCAACACCGGGGGACACGTCAGAGTGTTATAACAGCCCATAGGGATGTGTGCGCAACACCGGGGGACACGTCAGAGTGTTATAACAGCCCATAGGGATGTGTGCGCAACACCGGGGGACACGTCAGAGTGTTATGACAGCCCATAGGGATGTGTGTGCGCAACACCGGGGGACACGTCACAGTGTTATAACAGCCCATAGAGATGTGTGTGTGCAACACCGGGGGACACGTCAGAGTGTTATAACAGCCCATAGGGATGTGTGTTCCACACCGGGGGACACGTCAGAGTGTTATAACAGCCCATAGGGATGTGTGTGTGCAACACCGGGGGACACGTCAGAGTGTTATAACAGCCCATAGGGATGTGTGCGCAACACCGGGGGACACGTCAGAGTGTTATAACAGCCCATAGGGATGTGTGTGCAACACCGGGGGACACGTCAGAGTGTTATAACAGCCCATAGGGATGTGTGCGCAACACCGGGGGACACGTCAGAGTGTTATAACAGCCCATAGGGATGTGTGCGCAACACCGGGGGACACGTCAGAGTGTTATAACAGCCCATAGGGATGTGTGCGCAACACCGGGGGACACGTCAGAGTGTTATAACAGCCCATAGGGATGTGTGCGCAACACCGGGGGACACGTCAGAGTGTTATAACAGCCCATAGGGATGTGTGCGCAACACCGGGGGACACGTCACAGTGTTATAACAGCCCATAGGGATGTGTGTGTGCAACACCGGGGGACACGTCAGAGTGTTATAACAGCCCATAGGGATGTGTGCGCAACACCGGGGGACACGTCAGAGTGTTATAACAGCCCATAGGGATGTGTGTGTGCAACACCGGGGGACACGTCAGAGTGTTATAACAGCCCATAGGGATGTGTGCGCAACACCGGGGGACACGTCAGAGTGTTATAACAGCCCATAGGGATGTGTGCGCAACACCGGGGGACACGTCAGAGTGTTATAACAGCCCATAGGGATGTGTGTGCGCAACACCGGGGGACACGTCAGAGTGTTATAACAGCCCATAGGGATGTGTGTGTGCAACACCGGGGGACACGTCAGAGTGTTATAACAGCCCATAGGGATGTGTGTGTAACACCGGGGGACTCGTCAGAGTGTTATAACAGCCCATAGGGATGTGTGCGCAACACCGGGGGACACGTCAGAGTGTTATAACAGCCCATAGGGATGTGTGTGTGCAACACCGGGGGACACGTCAGAGTGTTATAACAGCCCATAGGGATGTGTGCGCAACACCGGGGGACACGTCAGAGTGTTATAACAGCCCATAGGGATGTGTGCGCAACACCGGGGGACACGTCAGAGTGTTATAACAGCCCATAGGGATGTGTGTGCGCAACACCGGGGGACACGTCAGAGTGTTATAACAGCCCATAGGGATGTGTGTGTGCAACACCGGGGGACACGTCAGAGTGTTATAACAGCCCATAGGGATGTGTGTGTAACACCGGGGGACTCGTCAGAGTGTTATAACAGCCCATAGGGATGTGTGCGCAACACCGGGGGACACGTCAGAGTGTTATAACAGCCCATAGGGATGTGTGTGTAACACCGGGGGACTCGTCAGAGTGTTATAACAGCCCATAGGGATGTGTGCGCAACACCGGGGGACTCGTCAGAGTGTTATAACAGCCCATAGGGATGTGTGTGCAACACCGGGGGACACGTCAGAGTGTTATAACAGCCCATAGGGATGTGTGTGTGCAACACCGGGGGACACGTCAGAGTGTTATAACAGCCCATAGGGATGTGTGTGCGCAACACCGGGGGACACGTCAGAGTGTTATAACAGCCCATAGGGATGTGTGTGTGCAACACCGGGGGACACGTCAGAGTGTTATAACAGCCCATAGGGATGTGTGTGTAACACCGGGGGACTCGTCAGAGTGTTATAACAGCCCATAGGGATGTGTGCGCAACACCGGGGGACACGTCAGAGTGTTATAACAGCCCATAGGGATGTGTGTGTGCAACACCGGGGGACTCGTCAGAGTGTTATAACAGCCCATAGGGATGTGTGTGCAACACCGGGGGACTCGTCACAGTGTTATAACAGCCCATAGGGATGTGTGCGCAACACCGGGGGACACGTCAGAGTGTTATAACAGCCCATAGGGATGTGTGCGCAACACCGGGGGACACGTCAGAGTGTTATAACAGCCCATAGGAACACACGTCATTGTGTTATAGCAGCCCATAGGAACACACGTCATTGTGTTATAGCAGCCCATAGGAACACACGTCGTTGTGTTATAGCAGCCCATAGGAACACACATCGTTGTGTTATAGCAGCCCATAGGAACACACGTCAGAGTGTTATAGCAGCCCGTAGGCATGTATGTGCGTGGCATAGTAGGAACACACTTCATGGTATTGAAGCAGCCCATAGGCAGGTGCGTGAAACACGAGGAAAACGCATCATGACGGTATAGCAGCCCATAGGCGTGTTTGTGGCGTGCTGGAAACATGCTTGATACTATTGTAGTGGAGTTCCCTGCGTGTTTGTGGTATGTGCTGTACATACTGGCGCCCTGGGCTCATGACTGGCATCCCTAGAACACACGGGTTAAAGGGGGTAATAGTATTGTTTGCCCCTGACAGAGGCATAGGAGGCTTCCTTTAAATAGAGCGCCATGTCGGGGCCCGGGGGGACCCCATGCAGTGTGTGCTGGTGTTAGCATGTAACCGCGAGATTAACGCGACGAGTCAGGCTCCTGGGATGAGGGGTCCAGTGTTCACCATGCTAACAAAGATTGCGTGTAGCGTGTAGCGTGTGGTTAGGGCTCTCTGAGGTGTGATCGGTAACAGCTCTTGTCTCTCTTGGTACCCTCGCAGTGACGCCCCCGCAGTGACGCCCTCGCAGTGACGCCCCCCCGCAGTGACGCCCCCCGCAGTGACGCCCCCGCCGTCAGACATGACCAAGCTGGCTCAGTGGCTGCTGGGGCTGGTGCTTCTTGGAACGGCCTGGGGTGCTCTGACCTTTGACCTTTTGGGCCTGAAGATCCCGGCGCCCTGTTGGCAGGTCGTTTGGCCTTTCCCGGTCTATCTGCTCGTGGCTTTCGGCTGCTACTCGTTGGCAACCATAGGATACAGAGTGGCGACGTTTAACGACTGCGAGACCGCCGCGCATGAACTGCAGGAGCAGATTAAAGAGGCAAAGAAAGACTTATCCCGCAAGGGGTTAAAATTCTGATTAGCAGCATGTCCAGCAATCTGACCGGGGGCAGTCTGACTGCGTGAAGGGGTGTGCGGACAGGGCCTCCTCATTAAGGAAGTTCTTTGGATGTGCCCCCCCTGGCAGGGGGTAGATACGGTTGTTTGCCCTGTGTTATCAGCAGGGGGGGCCGCGGGGTGGGAACCTGCTGGAGCCGCTTTTCCCAGATAGAATGTAAATATGGTGTAGGTCACCGGTCAGAAGCTCGCGGCAGATCTCGGGGTGCACGGCCCTGTCCCCCCTCGCACCTCTCCCGGGGGGGGCGCTTTGCGTGCGGAGTGCGGAGCCGCCACATTCCTTGTATTGTTATATGATGGCTCTGTTTACGCCGCGTGTGCATAGCGTGTGCATTGTGCGGGTTTCGGGGTATGGCAGTCGTCCCTGCACCTGTGCGTTCTGCTGTCGCCTGTCTGTATAGAGGTCGCTCCGCCGGAGGGAACAATGGCTGCTGATTATGGGCTTTTTGCAGAAAAAAATAAATAAAATTCTTTAACGCCAAATATTTGAGGAACGAGCCGCCGTTTCTGTGACTTTTGTCCTTTAGTCGTCGTTGGGTCAGGGCCGCCCGACTCGCAGATAAAATGCCTCGGGAGCGTATGGATGCATCCCATAGGAGCAAAGGGGGGGCCCGACAACACATTAATGTCTGTGGATTTAGAATGTGATGTCATCAAAGTCCCTGCGCGTGTAATGGCCAGGCGTCCCAATACTTTTGTCCATATAGTGTATGTGCAGTCCGCGTCACAGCTCACAGGGAGGGTCAGAAAAAGTTTTCCATTACTGAGAGGGTGGTCGATAAGTGGAAGAGCCTCCCAGCAGAAGTGGTAGAGGGCAATACAGTGAAGGGATTTTAACATGCATGGGATAGGCATATAACTGGCTCCTTTAAAGCAGGAAAAAGGGGTGAACGCAGTGGGCAGAACGGGTCCGAGCTGCCAGCGGGTTCCAGGTTTCTATAGTCCCCACGGTCCCGTCAGACTGCCCCCGGGTACCGTCCTTAGGGGTAAACGTACAGCGTGGGAGAGACACGAGAGGGCTGAAGACATAGAATTTATTATGAAGGTTCATACAGTTCATCAGGCACTTAGGAAAAATTACATTCCACGCACATCCCATATCCACCCAATAAGGCGAACACTCAGAGTATGCCCCAGGGGCTGCGCGGCCTGCCCCAGGGGCTGCGCGGCCCTCACCAGAGGCTGCTCTCAGCTGGTGCAGTCCCCTCCGGACGGCCGTGTGGGCCGAGCCACCGACGGTATCTGGGGGTCTCCTTTCCCGCCTCCAGTTCTGTTCTATTGTTCTTCTTTCCACATGAAATTCCTGAAGCTCTTCTGTGGACAGGAGGACGCGGCTGATGTCAGCGGCCCTCACTCACACTCAAGCTGTGCTTCCTGGTAGAAGCGAGCCGCCTCACCCCCCCCCCGTAACCACGAGGTGCATCCTGCTAAGCGGCGCTGTTTGTGTAACCGTGTTTGCCCCTCCTGACTCAGCCGCTCTTAAATGCTGACCGGCCCAGCGGGGGCTCACAATACAAGCCGCTGTGTCAGCTGAAAGCGAGTGTGCGTGTGCAGGCCGCAGAACTAATGTCTAAGCTCTAGAACACTTTCTAAAGCGGCTCTACCCCGCGCCTCCCGGGGGCAACGCTCCGTGACCCCGCTCCACCGCCCGAGGACCTCTCCTGCAATTCAATGCTTCTCCTGCTATTACCCACAACCTGAAAATAAATCATGAAACACCACCCTAGAGCAGCAGAGAGTACGTACGGGCCCAGTCCGCCAATTAAACCCCCTGCCGGGAAGCTGGGCCCTGTGACTGCCGAGTCTTCTGAAGATTATAGGCACATGATGCCATCGACGTAGCGAAGCGCCGATTGCCTCCTGCGCGGCGGTCGCCGTCAGGCCTGCAGGTAGGGGTAGGAGGGCTTATCCGGAGGGTACTTCCAGAATAGCCAGAAACGCAGAATGCTGGTCACGATCCCGGGGAGGTTCGGAATCTGCGGGAGAAGCGAGGTACCAAGTCAGACCTTTCCACTAAAAAAACGCCTTCTCCTTGTCTTAACGTTTCGCTTTTGTTGTGCTGGGGGGGGGGGTATAGCATTAAGATGCCCCATGCACCCAAGGCGCCGCAGATACAAAGAAAAGAAGGACGCTTTGGGCCCTTAAATGTTTAGAGAAATGTTACTGTCCCCTGCTCGTTTTAGAGCACCCCCTCCTGCTCACCATAATGTACAGGTCACGGAGCTCCCAACCGTACAGCACCCAGGAGGAGGAGGTGAGGAACGTGGCCACGCTCAGTGGAAACGACAGACACTTGGTGGATTTGGTCCGGATTATCTTAGCCTGTGGAGGAGACAGAAACGTGTTAGCTTCTCCCGCACTGTCGCTCCTCGGGTCGCTTCTCGGGTCACCGTGTAGTTACCAGGTCGGCCAGCGGAGACAGGTACATGCCGATTGTGAACATGCTGCAGAACAGGCCCAGCTGATTCAAACGCACACCGATATCCGTTATCCACACATAGAAGTAACTGTACGCCAGAAACAGGACGCTCGCGGACAGCAGGACCTGGCACAGCACGTTGCGCTGTAACACAAAAGCAGCATGAGATCACTGCAACTTCAGTGCACGGCTCAGGGGTGTCAAAGGGCAGCATGCAAGTGCAGAATAAATCTCCAAGTGGTTAGGGTGTGGCGTGCAAGGTCAGTGCAATGCGCTGAGGAGTGTGGGGTGGGAGAATAGTGTAAATCTCGGAGGGGTCAGTGTAGGTGGGAGGATAGTGTAAATCTCGGAGGGGTCAGAGTGCGGTGTGCGAGGATAGTGTAAATCTCGGAGGGGTCAGAGTGCGGTGTGCGAGGAAAGTGTAAATCTCGGAGGGGTCAGTGTAGGTGGGAGGATAGTGTAAATCTCGGAGGGGTCAGTGTGCGGTGTGGGAGGATAGTGTAAATCTCGGATGGGTCAGAGTGCGGTGTGGGAGAATAGAGTAAATCTCGGAGGGGTCAGAGTGCGGTGTGGGAGAATAGTGTAAATCTCGGAGGGGTCAGAGTGCGGTGTGCGAGGATAGTGTAAATCTCGGAGGGGTCAGAGTGCGGTGTGGGAGAATAGTGTAAATTTTGGAGGGGTCAGAGTGGGTGGGAGAATAGTGTAAATCTCGGAGGGGTCAGAGTGCGGTGTGCGAGGATAGTGTAAATCTCGGAGGGGTCAGAGTGTGGTGTGGGAGAATAGTGTAAATCTCAGAGGGGTCAGAGTGCGGTGTGCGAGGATAGTGTAAATCTCGGAGGGGTCAGTGTAGGTGGGAGGATAGTGTAAATCTCGGAGGGGTCAGAGTGCGGTGTGGGAGGATAGTGTAAATCTCGGAGGGGTTAGTGTGGGTGGGAGGATAGTGTAAATCTCGGAGGGGTCAGAGTGCGGTGTGCGAGGAAAGTGTAAATCTCGGAGGGGTCAGTGTAGGTGGGAGGATAGTGTAAATCTCGGATGGGTCAGTGTGCGGTGTGGGAGGATAGTGTAAATCTCGGATGGGTCAGAGTGCGGTGTGGGAGAATAGAGTAAATCTCGGAGGGGTCAGAGTGCGGTGTGGGAGAATAGTGTAAATCTCGGAGGGGTCAGAGTGCGGTGTGCGAGGATAGTGTAAATCTCGGAGGGGTCAGAGTGCGGTGTGGGAGAATAGTGTAAATTTTGGAGGGGTCAGAGTGGGTGGGAGAATAGTGTAAATCTCGGAGGGGTCAGAGTGCGGTGTGCGAGGATAGTGTAAATCTCGGAGGGGTCAGAGTGTGGTGTGGGAGAATAGTGTAAATCTCAGAGGGGTCAGAGTGCGGTGTGCGAGGATAGTGTAAATCTCGGAGGGGTCAGTGTAGGTGGGAGGATAGTGTAAATCTCGGAGGGGTCAGAGTGCGGTGTGGGAGGATAGTGTAAATCTCGGATGGGTCAGAGTGCGGTGTGCGAGGATAGTGTAAATCTCGGAGGGGTCAGAGTGCGGTGTGCGAGGATAGTGTAAATCTCGGAGGGGTCAGAGTGCGGTGTGGGAGAATAGTGTAAATTTTGGAGGGGTCAGAGTGGGTGGGAGGATAGTGTAAATCTCGGAGGGGTCAGAGTGTGGTGTGGGAGAATAGTGTAAATCTCAGAGGGGTCAGAGTGCGGTGTGCGAGGATAGTGTAAATCTCGGAGGGGTCAGAGTGCGGCGTGGGAGAATAGTGTAAATCTCGGAGGGCTCAGAGTGCGGTGTGCGAGGATAGTGTAAATCTCGGAGGGGTCAGTGTAGGTGGGAGGATAGTGTAAATCTCGGAGGGGTCAGAGTGCGGTGTGGGAGAATAGTGTAAATCTCGGAGGGGTCAGAGTGCGGTGTGGGAGGATAGTGTAAATCTCAGAGGGGTCAGAGTGCGGTGTGGGAGAATAGTGTAAATCTCGGATGGGTCAGAGTGCGGTGTGCGAGGATAGTGTAAATCTCGGAGGGGTCAGAGTGCGGTGTGCGAGGATAGTGTAAATCTCGGAGGGGTCAGAGTGCGGTGTGGGAGAATAGTGTAAATTTTGGAGGGGTCAGAGTGGGTGGGAGGATAGTGTAAATCTCGGAGGGGTCAGAGTGTGGTGTGGGAGAATAGTGTAAATCTCAGAGGGGTCAGAGTGCGGTGTGCGAGGATAGTGTAAATCTCGGAGGGGTCAGAGTGCGGTGTGCGAGGATAGTGTAAATCTCGGATGGGTCAGAGTGCAGCATGGGAGAATAGTGTAAATCTCGGAGGGGTCAGAGTGCGGCGTGGGAGAATAGTGTAAATCTCGGAGGGGTCAGAGTGCGGCGTGGGAGAATAGTGTAAATCTCGGATGGGTCAGAGTGCGGCGTGGGAGAATAGTGTAAATCTCGGAGGGGTCAGAGTGCGGTGTGGGAGTATAGTGTAAATCTCGGATGGGTCAGAGTGCGGTGTGGGAGAATAGTGTAAATCTCGGAGGGGTTAGTGTGGGTGGGAGAATAGTGAAGTGGAATGGTGATCTAGAACACATGACCTGCTGTAGATGCACGTACCTTCTTGTCACAATAGAAGATATAGGCCACTATATAGAGGGTCTGCAGAGAGGCTCCAATCGAATTCACCGTGATGAGAGTCCCGTCCCCCTTTAGGTATCCATAATACAGCCACCCCAGATTACTGCAAGAAAGCCACAGTACCCCGGTTACATCACCATCACTGCACAACACCCACCCGTCACGGGCATCCCGGGGCACAAACAGCACCCCAGACACCCCTCACGGGCATCCCGCGGCACAAACAGCACCCCAGTCACCCCTCACAGGCAGCCCGCGGCACAAACAGCACCCCAGTCACCCCTCACAGGCAGCCCGCGGCACAAACAGCACCCCAGTCACCCCTCACAGGCAGCCCGCGGCACAAACATCACCCCAGTCACCCCTCACAGGCAGCCCGCGGCACAAACATCACCCCAGTCACCCCTCACAGGCAGCCCGCGGCACAAACATCACCCCAGTCACCCCTCACAGGCAGCCCGCGGCACAAACAGCACCCCAGACACCCCTCACGGGCATCCCGCAGCACAAACAGCACCCCAGACACCCCTCACGGGCATCCCGCAGCACAAACAGCACCCCAGTCACCCCTCACGGGCAGCCCACGGCACAAACAGCACCCCAGACACCCCTCACGGGCATCTGGCGGCACCCCTGGCATCCTTTGTCTTCTCAGACACATGTCAGAGACTTCAGTGGCCTCATACCTACTTCAGATCTGTGGTTAGAAACGGTAGGAACTGGATATTGTCCACACTTTGCTTTGAGACCATCGTGCGCAGGTCCGACCTTTCAGAGAAAACAGTCTGATAAGAAATAAGGAACCCTGGGGTTTGGAGCGGAGTTCACTCACAAAATGGGCTGCCGGGCTCGGCGGGTACGCACTGACTATGGGCTGCCGGGCTCGGCGGGTACGCACTGACCATGGGCTGCCGGGCTCGGCGGGTACGCACTGACTATGGGCTGCCGGGCTCGGCGGGTACGCACCAGACCATGGGCTGCTGGGATCAGCACGTACGCACTGACCATGGGCTGCCGGGCTCGGCAGGTACGCACCAGACCATGGGCTGCCGGGCTCGGCGGGTACGCACTGACCATGGGCTGCCGGGCTCAGCAGGTACGCACCAGACCATGGGCTGCTGGGATCGGCACGTACGCACTGACCATGGGATGCCGGGCTCGGCAGCTACGCACCGGAACATGGGCTGCCGGGCTCGGCGGGTGAGAGGTTTATGGAGGGAGGGGGTATGGGTACAGAGGGTGAGAGGGTTATGGAGGGGGTATTGGGGAGAGTGAAGTGGGTATGGAGGGTACGTGTGCAGAGGGAGAGTGAGAGGGTTGTGGGGGGGGCTTGGGGGAGTGGGTACAGAGGGAGAGTGAAGTGGGTATGGGTACAGAGGGAGAGTGAGAGGGTTGGGAGGGGGTATAGGGGAGAGGAGAGGGTACAGAGGGAGAGGGTTATGAGGGGGTTTAAGGGAGAGGAGAGGGTGCAGAGGGAGAGTGAGAGGGTTATGGAGGGGGTATAGGGGAGAGGAGAGGGTATAGGGGAGAGGGTATGGGTACAGAGGGAGGGGTACAGGGGAGAGGGTTATGAGGGGGGTATAGGGGATAGGAGAGGGTGCAGAGGGAGAGTGAGAGGGTTGGGAGGGGTATAGGGGAGAGGGTATGGGAGAGAGTGAAGTGGGTATGGGTACAGATGGAGAGTGAGAGAGTTATAGGGGGTATAGGGGAGAGCGAGAGGGTTATGGGGGGTATAGGGGAGGGGAGGGGAGAGGGTTATGGGAGAGAGTGAAGTGGGTATGGGTGGGGGGGTATGGAGGGTTCGGTAATAACCCGGGAAGACTCACAGGCCGCTGGAGAACATGCCGAGAGTGAAGATCACGCAGGCCCCGGAGAGCAGCCACATGGCGTCCATGGTGAGCGACCAGCCGGGGTCTGAGCGGGGCCCACCAGGCAGAAACGCGGGGACCGGTCGGGGTCTGAGCGCGGCCTCCCAGAGGCGAGCGTGGGGACAGGCCGGGATCTGAGCGTGGCCTGCAGGGGAGGGGCACGGGGACAGGCCGAGGTCTGAGTGAGGCCTCTCTTCCTCCTCCCGGGTTTCCTCCTCCTCAGACCCGCCTTTACTGCCACATCAGCGCCTGTCACTGTACCGGAGTCACCGGCCCCTGCCAGCGGAAAACCTCTAAATAACATCAACATACAGAAAGCTCTCCGTGGGGGCCGAGTCACTGCATGGGGGCCAAATCACTGCATCACTGCGCGGGGGCCAAACCACCGCGTCACTGTATCACTGCACAGGGGCCGAATCACTGCGTCAGTGCATCACTGCGCGGGGTCCGAGTCACCGCATCACTGCGCAGGGGCCGAGTCACTGCATCACTGCGCGGGGTCCGAATCACTGCGTCACTGCATCACTGCGCGGGGTCCGAATCACCGCGTCACTGCATCACTGCGCGGGGGCCAAGTCACTGCATCACTGCGCGGGGTCCGAATCACCGCGTCACTGCATCACTGCGCGGGGTCCGAATCACCGCGTCACTGCATCACTGCGCGGGGGCCAAGTCACTGCATCACTACGCAGGGTCCAAACCACTGCGTCACTGCATTGCTGCACGGGGGCCGAATCACCACGCCACTGCATGAATCCACAGGGGCCGTGTCAGTGCATCACTGCGCGGGGGCCGAGTCGCTGCATCATTGCGCTGGGGGTCCAAACTACTGTGTCACTGCATTGCTGCATGGGGGCCGAATCACCACGTCACTGCATGAATTCACTGGGGCCGTGTCACTGCATCACTGCGCGGGGGCCCAATCACTGCGTCACTGCATCACTGCGCGGGGGCCGAATCACCGCGTCACTGTATCACTGCGCGGGGGCCAAGTCACTGCATCACTACGCAGGGTCCAAACCACTGCGTCACTGCATTGCTGCACGGGGGCCGAATCACCACGCCACTGCATGAATCCACAGGGGCCGTGTCAGTGCATCACTGCGCGGGGGCCGAGTCGCTGCATCATTGCGCTGGGGCCCGATCACTGCGTCACTGCATCAATCCACGGGGGCCGTGTCAGTGCATCACTGCGTGGGGGCCGAATCACTAAGTCACTGTATCACTGCGCGGGGTCTGAATCACTGCGTCACTCCATCGCTGCACGGGGGCCGTGTCAGTGCATCACTGTGGGGGGGGGGCAAATAACCTCGTCACTGCATCACTGCGCAGGTGCCGTATCACTTCGTCACTCCGCCACTGCATCACCTCACAGTATTACCTACAATGTAATAAACGCGCCCCACGGAGATTTCGGTCTGTGGCAGTTATTTGGCGTGTTACGTGTCACGTGATATAAGGGCACGTGCAGCTGTATCAGAAGGACATTAGGACCCCGGTGCAATGGGAACCCCTGTCCTGAGGAGTGGTTGCATGGGGCGGCCTCCCAGCAGAAGTGGTAGAGGGCAATACAGTGAGGGTATTATTGTAATGCGCTCCTTTGGGGGGTCCGACCCTCGCGGCCACCGTCCTGGCAGCTGGAATTAGATTAGAAACCCGCAACCCCCCGGCAGATCAGACGTTGGTCTCGTCTTAGATTCAGGAGCCGTATGTCTATCCCATGCATGTTTACATTCCCTCACTGTATTACCCTCTACCACTTCTGCCAGGAGGCTGTTCCACTTATCTACCTACCTTTTGGTAAAGTGAAATTAGGTGGGTCCGGTGGCACATTCCATTGTGCTGATACAATAGGGGAGCGTAAAGAGCAACAATTAAAAATAATTTGTCAATAACCTTAAAATAGCATCCTGCGAGGAGGCCGCCGTGTCTGCAGGGCCTGTGTGTAATCGCACACATAATTAGAATTTGCTGAAAGGTCACCATTTCATAATGTTGCGCGTGCTGCCGCCCCCCCCCCGTACACACGTGTTACCCGTTCCGTGTGCCACCCTCTCCCAGTATCCCAGCTATGTCTGTTTCTTCACAGACCTAATTAACTCAACGCCTGCCATAACGCAACAACACTAATTAGCTGAGGAATGCGGCCGAAAGAGCCTTTCATTGAATTGTGGAGCGCCTCGTTCTCCTCCTCCTCCTCACATTCCTGCCCCGCAAGTCACAGTATCAGGCGTTTCATTCATCTGTGTACAGCTCTGCGGCTTATGGCGGTGCTATAGAAATCAGTTAATTTGGGGTGTAACGGAGTGGGGGGCATTTTGCTGGATTTTAAAGGAAGTTGATACGCGGTGCCGTGTACCAGCCGCCGTTACCCACATTTAGTTTTGTCGTATTACATGTTACGGAACATGTACATGGAACTCACACGTATGCCTCTTGTCCCACAGATGAGCGGGAGGCGTGTGGGTGTCCATGGAAGACCCTGTCCCAGGTACGGTACGCTCTCCATATGACATGTGCTGCGCATGCACTATAGGTGGATCTTTCACACATTAAAGAAGGATATATATATATATATATATATATATATATGATGGGAGCATCCATCTTAACTCCCCGTTCCCAGGACACATAGAGACACCTATAGATTCCGCATGGACTTTATACACAGGTCGGTGTACCCGCCACGCACGCACGCATTCAGAGGGGATGCTGCTGATTCGGCCCCGGAGAAAGGGGCTTCCCCCAGTAAAGCATATTGGCAGAGCCAATCAGCAGCTGCTGCGCCCTGGGGGGAGGAGGGACACCAGCCTAATGTGTTAATGGAAACTACATTCACGCCAAACGGCCTTATCTACCCAGAGTGTGAGGATCAGCGGGGCAGAGGATCAGGCAGGGGATATAGGATCATCTTGGCAGAGGATCAGCAGGGGATATAGGATCAGCTGGGCAGAGGATCAGCGGGAGGTATGGGATCAGCGGGGCAGAGGATCAGCAGGGGATATAGGATCAGCCGGAGGTATAGGATCAGCTGGAGGTATGGGATCAGTGAGAGGCAAAGGATCAGCCGGAGGTATAGGATCAGCGGGTCAGAGGATCAGCCGGAGGTATAGGATCAGTGAGAGGCAGAGGATCAGCCGGAGGTATAGGATCAGCGGGTCAGAGGATCAGCCGGAGGTATGGGATCAGTGAGAGGCAGAGGATCAGCCGGAGGTATAGGATCAGCGGGTCAGAGGATCAGCCGGAGGTATGGGATAAGCGAGAGGCAGAGGATCAGCAGGGGATATAGGATCACCGGGGCAGAGGATCAGCTGGTCAGAGGATCAGCCGGAGGTATAGGATCAGCGGTTCAGAGGATCAGCTGGAGGTATGGGATCAGCGAGAGGCAGAGGATCAGCAGGGGATATAGGATCAGCGGGAGGTATTGGATCAGTGGGAGGTATAGGATCAGCGGGGCAGAGGATCAGCAGGGGATATAGGATCAGCGAGGGAGAGGATCTGCCGGAGGTATGGGATCAGCGGACTGACAACAGCTTTTATTTAAAACGCCCTCTTTATTTAAGGACCTTCGTTAGAAAAAGCAAACGTCTATAAAACTGTACAATTTCTGCTGCTGTACAAATCTATACATCTTATTCACATGGAGTCCTCGAGAGCCTCCGCGCCGCTGGCCGAGGGAGCAGAGGCTTCACGTCAGTGATCAGGAGGCCGTCGGTCGGCATCGGTGTATACAAGGATTAGTCTTACTACAGAGGAAGATTAGTCCGAGGACCCTGTTAACACTATAAATCTCTCGCGTATTTACATATTCACAACGTACATGGATGCCTCCTACACCAGCCAAGGCGTAAGACGGCACGCTATACAAATACTGCTACTTTTGGCGCTAGCTGAGCAGATCCCACTTCCGCCACCATCTCCGGAAAGTTACAGGGAGCCTGCGCGGATCTCTGCCGGCGAGAATCCGCCGAGTCCTCCTCCCCGTCGACGTGTCGGAAGCAGCTGCAAAGTGCACTTTTGTGGCTGTCCTTTGGCCCCGCGTTTATCCTCGTGCATATTCACGCTTTGTGCGTGCTTTGGTCATCGGACGTGTCGGTGAGTTCTAGGTATGAGTGTTTGGGGGCCACATTGCGGACGCCTTCTCTTCCGCGCGATCGCTGAGCTCTTGATGCTGCTTCACAAGCCGAGAAGAGTCAGTAAAGGGAGCAGGAGGCAGAGCAGGGTGACGGAGGTGCTGCGCGGTGAGGAGTTCTGCGCCACACTTTTGAGGACCCCCGGAAGATCTGCTGCAGGTTCGTCTGGAGATGGGAAGAAAGAGGAGTTAGAACAGGGTTTGGACCTACAGCTCCCATCACTCCGAGCAGCCAGTGCTTTCCCTTATCACTGCACAAACAGCTTCCATGCTTTTGGTTCCCTGCTCGGCTCTTTTGCGCTCGCTCTGCTGGCGGTATTAAGTTACTGGCGGGGCAGGGAGCGGACAGGCCCCGGAGCGCAGAGCGCGGCCAGCATCTGTTCCTTATTTCCCAGGATTAGCGAGGGTGCGGCCCCGCGCACTCTCCCGGGAGCTGCCTGCACATGGGGTCGGGCTGGGAATGTGCCCCGCGCGCTCGAGACGTACTTACCCGATTGGATCCTGGCTTTCGGGGTGTGAACGTTGGTGGAGGGCGGCTGTGCTGCAGAGACACAAAACAAACCCAATTAAAACTCTGTTCCAGCATGCTGGGCCGAGCGCAATGGGGGATGGGAGAGACAGAGTGCAGGGCGCCTTGCCGCCGCCTATATTAAGGGTGGCAGTGCTGGTGCCGGGGCAGCCTCCATGGGCTGAAATAGGGCAGGATCCGAGGCCGAGGACAAAAAACAATGAGAACGTAAACTCACTTGCTCTCCCGGCCACGTGCACGCGCAGCTTCAAGCACGAGTCCCCGTGGTGGTGGATCGGTTTAGCTGCAAAGAGAAGAAGTAGCTGTAAGAGCATTGTAACCACGCGGACCACAAGCCGCCGAACAGACAGAGCACGTGACCCCGGCGCCCGGGGCCCATTCACTCAAACAATGCATTGTATGTTTTCCTGATGCCAGCAGGAAGACCCCCTCCCCTTCCCCAAGATGTTTTGGGAAGTGTCTGTCTTCCTTGTGGGAAGGGGGGGGGGGTATTTTCACTGCTGACTCTTCCATTCAGACCCCAAATCCGTCCTGGGATTGGGGTGTCATGCGGCGCGCTGTCTCGCCGGTGTTACGGGCCACGCCTGGTACACATGCAGAGACACGCAGCTCGCTCTCAGCTTGCCTGGCTGCCCTGCCGCCGCGTGTGCTGTGTTACTGCCAGCACGGACTCGTTTCACACATTACAGACGTGTATCCCCCATAACACGGCTGCCTCACGGTTCCTTTACCACGGGGACTTGGTGGTCATTATTGACTATGCGCAGACCATCCCTGGTAGCTTTCTGCCCTCACCTCCCACGACCCACCCCTGAGGCCCACGGAGCTACTCACAGATATAGTAGTATGTGCCACCCTCCTTGAACTCTTTGCCCAGGGTGAAGGGGGTGAACCTCTGGAACTTTTCCGATAGTCTCTCGGGTCCGTGTGGAGCGAAGGGCTTGTTGCACTCCCAGCGCACCTGGTCCTTGGAGATGGGCTGACACGTCGCGTACTCTTCATAATCCACGAGGAACAAGGTGTACCGCTCTACTGTGTGGCTGGGCACGCTGCCCTCCTCGTAATGTGGGCACACTATATCCAAGTAGTCATTCATTCGCACCTCTACGGTGTAATCATCCCAAAGGAACCTGCGGAGAGGAGGAGAGAAGGACATGAGTGGAGCCGGTACCCTATCTGCTGGGACGTACCCATACAGAGGACACGCAATGGGACAGATCCCCCTATGTAACGAGACTGCCCGAGACAAGCGCTCTATACCGCGGCGTGTAGGACCGAGACCGGCTTTACCATTACTTTGCCCCAGTCCCGAGAAGGAACGACGCTAAAGAGGGGGTAGTTAGGGGCACGTGTGTTCTAGATGTCTTGATGGCGCTGATGAAATGGCTGTGTCCGGGGGTTTCTATGCTGTGCATGCGCATTCTCTGCCCTCAGGCTCTACCTTTTAATCCGTGTTGATGAAAAGTGATTGTGCAAAACAATGAGTCAGCTGCCAGGTGATATGGAGCAACGCGTGAGAATCCAAGAGTCTCCCAGCCGGGAAACTGACTCACGGCCCCACATCCGCGCTGCCTCCCCACCGGCACTCACGGGGTTATTCCTGGCAGCTCCCACAAGCCTGGCCGCTAAATCCTGGGACAGAGGCCAGCATCCCCCAGGCTTCCACGGGATGGTACCGTGCACAGCGCCGCACGGATTACCACGCTATCCTCCCACGTTTTCATCCCCACGTTCTGCAGTAATGTACCCAGGGGCAGGAGGGGGAAGCCACACACCTCCATTATACCACCGGGAAAAAATGCCCCAACGTAATTATTAGATTATAAACCTCTCGGGGTAGGGTGTCACATTATACCGCTAGACTGTAAGCTCCTTGGGACAGGGTCTGCCATTATACCGCTAGACTGTAAGCTCATTAGGACAGGGTCTGCCATTATACCGCTAGACTGTAAGCTCATTAGGACAGGGTCTCCCATTATACCGCTAGACTGTAAGCTCCTTGGGACAGGGTCTCCCATTATACCGCTAGACTGTAAGCTCCTTGGGACAGGGTCTGCCATTATACCGCTAGACTGTAAGCTCCTTGGGACAGGGTCTGCCATTATACCGCTAGACTGTAAGCTCCTTGGGCCAGTTGCTGTGGGTGCCATGAATTTAACACATTAGCGTGTCTCTGCATGGACATGCTATTCACACACAAACCCCTTGACGTTCTCGTGTTAATATTGACCAGTCGGTTCCCCTCAGCCCCAGGTGCTAAACATCCCATGCTAATTATCCTGGCCCCTGCAGACAGCGTGGCTCCGCTTCAGCTTCTACTGCCACGAGGTCACACCAGGCAGCTTACAATCAAAGACGCTGCCCCTCACCCCCAACTCCCAGAGAGGGGCAAAGACAATAAATGGGGATTCACTCTCAGTCCTTCTCCTATTACCCACGCATGAAATAGAAAGCACTCGGCTGAACCAGGGCCCGGGAACCCCCCCAGTGCCAGACCACAGCCCTGCTGTTTGGGTATATGCTCTGCCGCACAAACAGAAGCCATTGTTTGCTCAATGTCATTAATTGTCTGTTTGAGAAACCAATTAATGTGCTTGAAATGCAAATAACCTGGCAGTGGGCATCCATGCGCAACATTTCCATGTGAATTCTCCCTAATTGGAGTGACTGGTGCTGAACGCATTGCTAAGTGGAGTGTTAGACATGGAGGCATACCCTTCAGTGGACTGTGTGTGTCTGGGGGTTAGTGTGTGCCCCTGTATAGTGTGTGTCTGGGGGTTAGTGTGTGCCCCTGTATAGTGTATGGCGGGGGTTAGTGTGTGCCCCTGTATAGTGTGTGTCTGGGGGTTAGTGCGTGCCCCTGTATAGTGTGTGTCTGGGGGTTAGTGTGTGCCCCTGTATAGTGTATGGCGGGGGTTAGTGTGTGCCCCTGTATAGTGTATGGCTGGGGTTAGTGTGTGCCCCTGTATAGTGTGTGGCTGGGGGTTAGTGTGTGCCCCTGTATAGTGTATGGCGGGGGTTAGTGTGTGCCCCTGTATAGTGTGTGGCTGGGGGTTAGTGTGTGCCCCTGTATAGTGTGAGATGAGGGGATCAGCGTGAGGATCGGCAAGGGGATCAGCGTGGGGGGAGAGGCGAGGGGATCAGCGTGGGGGGAGAGGCGAGGGGATCAGCGTGGGGGGAGAGGCGAGGGGATCAGCGTGGGGGGAGAGGTTAGGGGATCCGCGTGAGGGGAGAGGTTAGGGGATCAGCGTGGGGGGAGAGGCGAGGGGATCAGCGTGGGGGGAGGGGTTAGGGGATCAGCGTGGGGGGAGAGGCGAGGGGATCAGCGTGGGGAGAGGGGTTAGGGGATCAGCGTGAGGGGAGAGGTTAGGGGATCAGCGTGAGGGGAAAGGTTAGGGGATCAGCGTGGGGGGAGAGGTTAGGGGATCAGCGTGGGGGGAGAGGTTAGGGGATCAGCGTGGGGGGAGAGGCGAGGGGATCAGCGTGGGGGGAGAGGCGAGGGGATTAGTCTTGGGGGAGAGGTTAGGGGGATCAGCGTTGGGGGAGAGGCGAGGGGATCAGCGTGGGGGGGAGAGGCGAGGGGATCAGCGTTGGGGGGAGGTTAGGGGATCAGCGTGGGGGGAGAGGTTAGGGGATCAGTGTGGCGGGAGAGGCGAGGGGATCAGCGTGGGGGGAGAGGTTAGGGGATCAGCGTTGGGGGGGAGAGGTTAGGGGATCAGCGTGGGGGGAGAGGCGAGGGGATCAGCACAGGGCTTGCCGTTTATTTGCAGGATTAGCCGGCTCGGCTTTACGTTCCCCGGTCTGGGGCATTATCTGTGATAGAAGCCGCTTCCCTGACTGTATTCCGAGGACTCTCCATTAAACCTCACAAGTGCCTCTTGGTATTAAGCAAACACCCCCCCCCCTGTTATCTTTGGCCTGAGACAGAAGAGCTTGCGCAGGTGTTACGGCAACTCAGACTTTCACAATCTGTCGGCAATAAACACAACCTGTACGTGCCTGACCGGCATCCTTAGTGAGTGGGGAGCGCCGCCACCCTCGCCTCGCTTCATTCAAGGGGTTTAGAAGTCTGGTCCTAAAAACCTCAAGGGAAGTGAGGCCAGGAACATCCAGATATTCCACTCCCACAACACCCAGCAGTATGTGTCCAGAGGGCCGCGCCAGCACCTCCCAGTCGGTATACTTTCTGCCGCCGTTATACTGACGGCAGCCGCTATACTGCCCCTGTCCGCAGCCCCCCGCCCAGCCCGTATACTGTCCACAGCCCCCCAGCCGGTATACTGTCCACAGCCCCCCAGCCGGTATACTGTCCACAGCCCCCCAGCCGGTATACTGTCCACAACCCCCCAGCCGGTATACTGTCCGCAGCCCCCCGCCCAGCCGGTATACTGTCCACAGCCCCCCAGCCGGTATACTGTCCACAGCCCCCCAGCCGGTATACTGTCCACAGCCCCCCAGCCCGTATACTGTCCGCAGCCCCCCAGCCCGTATACTGTCCGCAGCCCCCCAGCCCATATACTGTCCGCAGCCCCCCAGCCGGTATACTGTCCGCAGCCCCCCAGCCGGTATACTGTCTGCAGCCCCCCTCACAGTGCATGAAGCTGCTGCGGTATAATGTTGGGACCGTCTGATCCATGGCGTATACATGAAAAAACAAACAGAGCACGAAACCAGTATTTCCACTTTTGGGCTATATTGGTAAATTCCATCAGCTTCCTGGTAACCCAACCTCCCCAGCGGCAGATTCGCTAGATAACCCCCCCCCCCCACGGGTCAGAGACATCTCACCTCCCGGAGCGCATACAAACAACAGCACACTCGCAAACACGTTCCACGCCGGGCATCACCCTCGCCACAAACCCTCTAAAGCCCCCACCACGTCTGAGCCGCCGGGCCGGCAGGGTGTTACTGCACAGAGCGGGTTACAGATTGCAAGCTCCTGGGCACGGTGGCCACTGTTTGCCAGGCTGTCACATGGGCCTGTTTTCCAGGTCACATTCCTTTCCAACATTCCGAGGAGCGCCAGCCGGGAACGTGAACGCCCCACAAACGGCACAGCTCTTTACACCGTGAGCGGAAACATGTGTGCGGATACCGTGTGCAGATACTGAGCGCGGATACATGTGTGCAGATACCGTGTGCAGATACTGAGCGCGGATACATGTGTGCAGATACCGTGTGCAGATACTGAGCGCGGATACATGTGTGCAGATACCGTGTGCAGATACTGAGCGCGGATACATGTGTGCGGATACCGTGTGCAGATACTGAGCGCGGATACATGTGTTTAGATACCGTGTGCAGATACTGAGCGCGGATACATGTGTGCGGATACCGTGTGCAGATACTGAGCGCGGATACATGTGTTTAGATACCGTGTGCAGATACTGAGCGCGGATACATGTGTGCGGATACCGTGTGCAGATACTGAGCGCGGATACATGTGTGCAGATACCGTGTGCAGTTACTGAGCGCGGATACATGTGTGCAGATACCGTGCGCGGCTGCGTATGCACAGGGGTTAACGGGGGGAGTGGCTGAGAGGTTTTTGGCAGCGAAACTTGTTATTTTGCTCCGGGGCCTCCAGATAAGGGAGAGTCGGCGCTTTACCTGGGCGGCTGAGCCAGACTGACACCCCTCCCCCACCCACTGGGCACTCAGGAGGCATCAGATGGTTAGCTCTTGGGGTGAGGATTCCCCAATTGTTGTGCCTTCCAGTCTGGTCCTTGGCGTGATGCCCAGGCCGGACACGGGAAGAAGGGTCAGCAGGAGAGGAAGCCTCTCAGATCTGGGAAAGGAAAAGGGATTAAGGGGGCTTCCTCTGCAGCCTTCCTGCCCCTGCTGCCTGCTCCGGAAAAAACACCCATCTGCTACCCTTACAGGCCCCAGCCAGGCCTGCCCCATTAATACACAGTCCCCGGACCCATGGTACCCCAGCCAGGCCTGCTCCATTAATACACAGTCCCCGGACCCATCGTACCCCAGGCCTGCCCCATTAATACACAGTCCCCGGACCCATCGTACCCCAGCCAGGCCTGCCCCATTAATACACAGTCCCCGCACCCATCGTACCCCAGCCAGGCCTGCCCCATTAATACACAGTCCCCGGACCCATCGTACCCCAGCCAGGCCTGCCCCATTAATACACAGTCCCCGGACCCATCGTACCCCAGCCAGGCCTGCCCCATTAATACACAGTCCCCGGACCCATCGTACCCCAGCCAGGCCTGCTCCATTAATACACAGTCCCCGCACCCATCGTACCCCAGCCAGGCCTGCCCCATTAATACACAGTCCCCGGACCCATCGTACCCCAGCCAGGCCTGCCCCATTAATACACAGTCCCCGGACCCATCGTACCCCAGCCAGGCCTGCCCCATTAATACACAGTCCCCGCACCCATCATACCCCAGCCAGGCCTGCTCCATTAATACACAGTCCCCGCACCCATCGTACCCCAGCCAGGCCTGCCCCATTAATACACAGTCCCCGGACCCATCGTACCCCAGCCAGGCCTGCCCCATTAATACACAGTCCCCGGACCCATCGTACCCCAGGCCTGCCCCATTAATACACAGTCCCCGGACCCATCGTACCCCAGTCCTGCCCCATTAATACACAGTCCCCGGACCCATCGTACCCCAGCCAGGCCTGCCCCATTAATACACAGTCCCCGGACCCATCGTACCCCAGCCAGGCCTGCCCCATTAATACACAGTCCCCGGACCCATCGTACCCCAGCCAGGCCTGCCCCATTAATACACAGTCCCCGGACCCATCGTACCCCAGCCAGGCCTGCTCCATTAATACACAGTCCCCGGACCCATCGTACCCCAGCCAGGCCTGCCCCATTAATACACAGTCCCCGGACCCATCGTACCCCAGCCAGGCCTGCTCCATTAATACACAGTCCCCGGACCCATGGTACCCCAGTCCTGCCCCATTAATACACAGTCCCTGGACCCATCGTACCCCAGCCAGGCCTGCCCCATTAATACACAGTCCCCGGACCCATGGTACCCCAGCCAGGCCTGCTCCATTAATACACAGTCCCCGGACCCATGGTACCCCAGCCAGGCCTGCTCCATTAATACACAGTCCCCGGACCCATCGTACCCCAGCCAGGCCTGCTCCATTAATACACAGTCCCCGGACCCATGGTACCTCAGCCAGGCCTGCCCCATTAATACACAGTCCCCGGACCCATCGTACCCCAGGCCTGCTCCATTAATACACAGTCCCCGGACCCATGGTACCCCAGCCAGGCCTGCCCCATTAATACACAGTCCCCGGACCCATGGTACCCCAGCCAGGCCTGCCCCATTAATACACAGTCCCCGGACCCATCGTACCCCAGCCAGGCCTGCCCCATTAATACACAGTCCCCGGACCCATCGTACCCCAGGCCTGCCCCATTAATACACAGTCCCCGGACCCATGGTACCCCAGCCAGTCCTGCCCCATTAATACACAGTCCCCGCACCCATCGTACCCCAGCCAGGCCTGCCCCATTAATACACAGTCCCCGGACCCATGGTACCTCAGCCAGGCCTGCCCCATTAATACACAGTCCCCGGACCCATCGTACCCCAGGCCTGCTCCATTAATACACAGTCCCCGGACCCATGGTACCCCAGCCAGGCCTGCCCCATTAATACACAGTCCCCGGACCCATCGTACCCCAGGCCTGCCCCATTAATACACAGTCCCCGGACCCATCGTACCCCAGTCCTGCCCCATTAATACACAGTCCCCGGACCCATCGTACCCCAGCCAGGCCTGCCCCATTAATACACAGTCCCCGGACCCATCGTACCCCAGCCAGGCCTGCCCCATTAATACACAGTCCCCGGACCCATCGTACCCCAGCCAGGCCTGCCCCATTAATACACAGTCCCCGGACCCATCGTACCCCAGCCAGGCCTGCTCCATTAATACACAGTCCCCGGACCCATCGTACCCCAGCCAGGCCTGCCCCATTAATACACAGTCCCCGGACCCATCGTACCCCAGCCAGGCCTGCTCCATTAATACACAGTCCCCGGACCCATCGTACCCCAGCCAGGCCTGCTCCATTAATACACAGTCCCCGGACCCATGGTACCCCAGCCAGGCCTGCTCCATTAATACACAGTCCCCGGACCCATGGTACCCCAGCCAGTCCTGCCCCATTAATACACAGTCCCCGCACCCATCGTACCCCAGCCAGGCCTGCTCCATTAATACACAGTCCCCGGACCCATCGTACCCCAGCCAGGCCTGCTCCATTAATACACAGTCCCCGGACCCATCGTACCCCAGCCAGGCCTGCTCCATTAATACACAGTCCCCGGACCCATGGTACCTCAGCCAGGCCTGCCCCATTAATACACAGTCCCCGGACCCATCGTACCCCAGGCCTGCTCCATTAATACACAGTCCCCGGACCCATGGTACCCCAGCCAGGCCTGCCCCATTAATACACAGTCCCCGGACCCATGGTACCCCAGCCAGGCCTGCCCCATTAATACACAGTCCCCGGACCCATCGTACCCCAGCCAGGCCTGCCCCATTAATACACAGTCCCCGGACCCATCATACCCCAGCCAGGCCTGCCCCATTAATACACAGTCCCCGGACCCATCGTACCCCAGCCAGGCCTGCCCCATTAATACACAGTCCCCGCACCCATCGTACCCCAGCCAGGCCTGCCCCATTAATACACAGTCCCCGGACCCATCGTACCCCAGCCAGGCCTGCCCCATTAATACACAGTCCCCGGACCCATGGTACCCCAGCCAGTCCTGCCCCATTAATACACAGTCCCCGCACCCATCGTACCCCAGCCAGGCCTGCCCCATTAATACACAGTCCCCGGACCCATCGTACCCCAGCCAGGCCTGCCCCATTAATACACAGTCCCCGGACCCATCGTACCCCAGCCAGGCCTGCTCCATTAATACACAGTCCCCGGACCCATGGTACCCCAGCCAGGCCTGCCCCATTAATACACAGTCCCCGGACCCATGGTACCCCAGCCAGGCCTGCCCCATTAATACACAGTCCCCGGACCCATCGTACCCCAGCCAGGCCTGCTCCATTAATACACAGTCCCCGGACCCATCGTACCCCAGCCAGGCCTGCTCCATTAATACACAGTCCCCGGACCCATCGTACCCCAGCCAGGCCTGCCCCATTAATACACAGTCCCCGGACCCATGGTACCCCAGCCAGGCCTGCCCCATTAATACACAGTCCCCGCACCCATCGTACCCCAGCCAGGCATGTTGGGAGAGGGTTAGGGTGTATGTTGTGGAGCATTTCATGAAGGGTGTGAGAGAGTCCCTGCTGCGTGAAACTGTTTTATTACAAACCATGAAATTCTGAGAGCCGTGTTACACACAGCGCATGCAACATACAATACACATGCAACATACAGCACACAACACATGTAACACACTCGACATATGCAGTGTATCTAATAGGCTGGACACGTATGATAAACTTACACAAATGCATCCATGTAACAGGCAATACAGATACAATGTATACAACATATTCACTATACAGATACAGTGTGTATATATAGTATTATACAGATACAGTGTGTATATATAGTATTATACAGATACAGTGTGTATATATAGTATTATACAGATACAGTGTGTATATATAGTATTATACAGATACAGTGTGTATATATAGTATCCGCTATACAGATACAGTGTGTATATATAGTATCCGCTATACAGATACAGTGTGTATATATAGTATCTGCTATACAGATGCAGTGTGTATATATAGTATTATACAGATACAGTGTGTATATATAGTATCTGCTATACAGATGCAGTGTGTATATATAGTATTATACAGATACAGTGTGTATATATAGTATCCACTATACAGATACAGTGTGTATATATAGTATCCGCTATACAGATACAGTGTGTATATATAGTATCCACTATACAGATACAGTGTGTATATATAGTATCTGCTATACAGATGCAGTGTGTATATATAGTATTATACAGATACAGTGTGTATATATAGTATCCGCTATACAGATACAGTGTGTATATATAGTATCCGCTATACAGATACAGTGTGTATATATAGTATCCACTATACAGATACAGTGTGTATATATAGTATCTGCTATACAGATGCAGTGTGTATATATAGTATCCACTATACAGATACAGTGTGTATATATAGTATCCGCTATACAGATACAGTGTGTATATATAGTATCCGCTATACAGATACAGTGTGTATATATAGTATCCGCTATACAGATACAGTGTGTATATATAGTATCCACTATACAGATACAGTGTGTATATATAGTATCCGCTATACAGATACAGTGTGTATATATAGTATCCACTATACAGATACAGTGTGTATATATAGTATTATACAGATACAGTGTGTATATATAGAATCCACTATACAGATACAGTGTGTATATATAGTATCCGCTATACAGATACAGTGTGTATATATAGTATTATACAGATACAGTGTGTATATTTAGTATCCGCTATACAGATACAGTGTGTATATATAGTATCCGCTATACAGATACAGTGTGTATATATAGTATCCGCTATACAGATACAGTGTGTATATATAGTATCCGCTATACAGATACAGTGTGTATATATAGTATCAACTATACAGATACAGTGTGTATATATAGTATCCGCTATACAGATACAGTGTGTATATATAGTATTATACAGATACAGTGTGTATATATAGTATCCGCTGTACAGATACAGTGTGTATATATAGTATCCACTATACAGATACAGTGTGTATATATAGTATCCGCTATACAGATACAGTGTGTATATATAGTATTATACAGATACAGTGTGTATATATAGTATCCGCTATACAGATACGGTGTGTATATATAGTATCCGCTATACAGATACAGTGTGTATATATAGTATTATACAGATACAGTGTGTATATATAGTATTATACAGATACAGTGTGTATATATAGTATCCGCTATACAGATACAGTGTGTATATATAGTATCCGCTATACAGATACAGTGTGTATATATAGTATTATACAGATACAGTGTGTATATATAGTATTATACAGATACAGTGTGTATATATAGTATCCGCTATACAGATACAGTGTGTATATATAGTATCCGCTATACAGATACAGTGTGTATATATAGTATCCACTATACAGATACGGTGTGTATATATAGTATCCACTATACAGATACAGTGTGTATATATAGTATCCGCTATACAGATACAGTGTGTATATATAGTATTATACAGATACAGTGTGTATATATAGTATCCGCTATACAGATGCAGTGTGTATATATAGTATCCGCTATACAGATACAGTGTGTATATATAGTATCCGCTATACAGATACAGTGTGTATATATAGTATCCGCTATACAGATACAGTGTGTATATATAGTATCCGCTATACAGATACAGTGTGTATATATAGTATCCGCTATACAGATACAGTGTGTATATATAGTATCCGCTATACAGATACAGTGTGTATATATAGTATTATACAGATGCAGTGTGTATATATAGTATCCGCTATACAGATACAGTGTGTATATATAGTATCCGCTATACAGATACAGTGTGTATATATAGTATTATACAGATACAGTGTGTATATGTAGTATCCATTATACAGATGCAGTGTGTATATATAGTATCCACTATACAGATACAGTGTGTATATATAGTATCCGCTATACAGATACAGTGTGTATATATAGTATTATACAGATACAGTGTGTATATGTAGTATCCATTATACAGATACAGTGTATATATATAGTATCCGCTATACAGATACAGTGTGTATATATAGTATCCACTATACAGATACAGTGTGTATATATAGTATCCACAGATATGCGTTGTATTACTATTAATATACAGATATGCGTTGTATTACTATGCAATATACAGGTATATGGTGTAGATATTATGTAATATACAGGTATATGGTGTAGATATTATGTAATATACAGGTATATGGTGTAGATATTATGTAATATACAGGTATATGGTGTAGATATTATGTAATATACAGGTATATGGTGTAGATATTATGTAATATACAGGTATATGGTGTAGATATTATGTAATATACAGGTATATGGTGTAGATACTATGTAATATACAGGTGTATGGTGTAGATATTATACAATATAAACATATAGTAAATATATTATGCACTTTATACATATACAGTGTATATACAGTTATATGGTATATATATATTGTGCACTATACAGATATACAGTGTATATGTTCCACTCTATTCACATACAGTGTACACATTGCGCATTATAGAAGTTGCCTTCCCCTCCCCCAGCCAGTGACCCCCCTCTGGCTCTGTGTCTCTGATAGTTGCCACAGCTGGCTGCCCTGCAATGCTTTCCCAAAACAAACCCCCTGGACAATAGCCCCCCACCCCCAGCCGACCTTTCCACCACTTTAACTGTTTGTTAGCCGTTCACCCCCCCAGCACACGGACAGAGCTCTGCCAACTGCATACACTACCCCGGGGCGCCCCCTGTCCATATCCCGCTTCACCAGGATGGGTTACTTAGACTGTAAGCTCTTCAGGGCAGGGACCGCCTTTCCTAATGCAGACATACCTACTGTACCCGGGTTATAGTGTCTGTAAATCTATGTCCCTCGTAAATGACGGCACTTACTCTACATCTATCATACTGTAAACTGTAAAGAGTACATCTAGCCCTAAAGAGAGAGAATGAAACATATCGGGGTTACTGTAACAGCAGTCTCTGGTTCTGCAGTCTCTGTGACACCCCAAGTACCTCTCTTTGCCCCATTATTCCGTGCAGACTGCCAGGGGTCCTGCCTGCGCACGCGCCACGTTGCCCCCGACCCGAGACTCTTGGACTTACCTGCTGTTGGTGCTGTTCCAGAAGACGGTATGTCTGTCGGCAGTCACCACCCAGAGCCAGAGGTATAACACGCACAGTCCATAGAGCTCCATGTCTCGGGCACTCACTCTGTTTGCAGAAAGAGGAGGAATGAGCCTTTTTGTACGGCCTCTCCTACCTCCTGAATATTAACTAGGGGGTGTGTGCTGGCTCCGGCCCCGTGCTCCATTGTGTCACCTTGTTTTTATGGAGTGTGTCTGATTGGGGTGTTATTGCTGCAAGAGACAGTTTGATGCAGATTCCTAAGAAAAACATGTGTTCCTCGGTGTCACATCTGGAGACAAGGCCGTTCAGGATTAATTAGTGCAAATTCCATCCAGTGTACAGTAACGGGACGGGGTACAGCACACAGTCCGTGTGTAATAGAGATACCCCATACAGTGTACAGTAACGGGACGGGGTACAGCACACAGTCCGTGTGTAATAGAGATACCCCATACAGTGTACAGTAACGGGACGGGGTACAGCACACAGTCCGTGTGTAATAGAGATACCCCATACAGTGTACAGTAACGGGACGGGGTACAGCACACAGTCCGTGTGTAATAGAGATACCCCATACAGTGTACAGTAACGGGACGGGGTACAGCAGACAGTCCGTGTGTAATAGAGATACCCCATACAGTGTACAGTAATGGGACGGGGTACAGCAGACAGTCCGTGTGTAATAGAGATACCCCATACAGTGTACAGTAATGGGACGGGGTACAGCACACAGTCCGTGTGTAATAGAGATACCCCATACAGTGTACAGTAATGGGACGGGGTACAGCACACAGTCCGTGTGTAATAGAGATACCCCATACAGTGTACAGTAATGGGACGGGGTACAGCACACAGTCCGTGTGTAATAGAGATACCCCATACAGTGTACAGTAACGGGACGGGGTACAGCACACAGTCCGTGTGTAATAGAGATACCCCATACAGTGTACAATAACGGGACGGGGTACAGCACACAGTCCGTGTGTAATAGAGATACCCCATACAGTGTACAGTAACGGGACGGGGTACAGCACACAGTCCGTGTGTAATAGAGATACCCCATACAGTGTACAGTAATGGGACGGGGTACAGCACACAGTCCGTGTGTAATAGAGATACCCCATACAGTGTACAGTAATGGGACGGGGTACAGCAGACAGTCCGTGTGTAATAGAGATACCCCATACAGTGTACAGTAATGGGACGGGGTACAGCAGACAGTCCGTGTGTAATAGAGATACCCCATACAGTGTACAGTAACGGGACGGGGTACAGCACACAGTCCGTGTGTAATAGAGATACCCCATACAGTGTACAGTAACGGGACGGGGTACAGCACACAGTCCGTGTGTAATAGAGATACCCCATACAGTGTACAGTAATGGGACGGGGTACAGCAGACAGTCCGTGTGTAATAGAGATACCCCATACAGTGTACAGTAACGGGACGGGGTACAGCAGACAGTCCGTGTGTAATAGAGATACCCCATACAGTGTACAGTAACGGGACGGGGTACAGCAGACAGTCCGTGTGTAATAGAGATACCCCATACAGTGTACAGTAACGGGACGGGGTACAGCACACAGTCCGTGTGTAATAGAGATACCCCATACAGTGTACAGTAACGGGACGGGGTACAGCACACAGTCCGTGTGTAATAGAGATACCCCATGCAGTGTACAGTAATGGGACGGGGTACAGCACACAGTCCGTGTGTAATAGAGATACCCCATACAGTGTACAGTAATGGGACGGGGTACAGCACACAGTCCGTGTGTAATAGAGATACCCCATCCAGTGTACAGTAATGGGACGGGGTACAGCAGACAGTCCGTGTGTAATAGAGATACCCCATACAGTGTACAGTAACGGGACGGGGTACAGCACACAGTCCGTGTGTAATAGAGATACCCCATACAGTGTACAGTAATGGGACGGGGTACAGCACACAGTCCGTGTGTAATAGAGATACCCCATACAGTGTACAGTAACGGGACGGGGTACAGCACACAGTCCGTGTGTAATAGAGATACCCCATACAGTGTACAGTAACGGGACGGGGTACAGCACACAGTCCGTGTGTAATAGAGATACCCCATGCAGTGTACAGTAATGGGACGGGGTACAGCACACAGTCCGTGTGTAATAGAGATACCCCATACAGTGTACAGTAATGGGACGGGGTACAGCACACAGTCCGTGTGTAATAGAGATACCCCATCCAGTGTACAGTAATGGGACGGGGTACAGCAGACAGTCCGTGTGTAATAGAGATACCCCATACAGTGTACAGTAACGGGACGGGGTACAGCACACAGTCCGTGTGTAATAGAGATACCCCATACAGTGTACAGTAATGGGACGGGGTACAGCACACAGTCCGTGTGTAATAGAGATACCCCATACAGTGTACAGTAACGGGACGGGGTACAGCACACAGTCCGTGTGTAATAGAGATACCCCATACAGTGTACAGTAATGGAGAGATGGGACCCTGTTTAGAGATCCAGGAGTCGTGTGTCACATCAGACGCTCGGCCTCCCTATGGAGCCAGAGGGTAGCCCTGTTGATGATAAGATCTAGGCAAAGGTACACTAGATAATGACACGTAATCATCCTATTGTCTGAATGACATCATATTGATTATTTCTGTCTTGTGTCTCCCACTCAGGGACCGGGAATTGCCAAGGGACAGGGAACAGTAAGCAAAAAGCAAAGTTTAGCACATTGGGAACCCGCATCGCCTCCTCCATGGCTAGTTTTGGTGGATTTGGTTCATTTACATACACTCTGTCCCGCCAGCCGCGGTAACCATGCTCTAGGATGGTCAGACGTGTTTGCAAATGGCAGAACCTCCATGTAAAGGTAGAAACCCAAAGCGCGGTCATAGTGGAGACAGCTTTCCATGCCAGGGGTGGAGATGGGGTGGCAGGAGATACCCGGCCAGAGACGGGGTGGCAGGAGATACCCGGCCAGAGACGGGGTGGATGAAAGCATTGTGTGTCTCCCCGTGTCTGTCGTGATGCTGTCCCAAGAGCTGATGGGATCCTCAGATAAGCCAGGGCTGGGTCTGCTGCTGCTGTCTGTCTCAGGAGGCTGTAAAGATTGGGAGATAGGAAAGTCTGTCCGGTGCAGTATCTGCATGTAAGAAGAGCTGTCTCTCTAATCACCTGTCTGTCTCACAGAATCTGCGCTCTCACGTGCCTAATCTGCAGAGCTTGCACTCTAGCCCATTTACCCATAATACAGCGCTCTGATTTCGTTTCTTCATCCTGTGCTAAAGAGGCTTTGGGTTAGGTGAATATGTTTGGCTGACCTTTACCTCCAGGGGTTTTGGGAGGCTCAGGGTATTTCTACAGTTATTTGTGAACCCAGGCGCAAAAACAACACAGAGGCAGAATAACCAGAACTTGCGTGACGTGTAGGCAACCTGTCGCGTGACATACCAAGTCTGCCGTGATGCTGTTATTCATGGCCCCCCTGACCTGGGAGGCAGGTGTGATGACAGCAAGGGGTTAATGTTTTCCCCAGTCATTTGGGGTCTAAAACCCGGAACCCCTTTGATTGTATGGAGTGCGCATCGTGGTGCAAGGCGTCTCCTTCCAGACTCGTAGACGCTCGCCGTCTCTCTCACCCCCCCCGCCCCGCCGGCTCACTCTGGGGTACCCGCGATGGTTGTGCTCCATCCCTGCAATGAGATATTCCCCCCGTGTGTGAATTTTCAGTTTGTGTTGTGCGCCATCTTTGTGTTGCTCCTGCTCTGTACCCCTTTAGATGGGGCTGCTAATGATGAAGTGAGGTCACAGTATTAACTTCTTGGCCCCTCTGTGTGTCCCCTTCATGTGTGTCCTATCTCAGTGCATTATTCGGCTGTGTATGTAACATATAATGTGCGTGTGATACTCATGACAAGCAGGGGCTTTTCTCATGTTACCCCCAGGGCACTTTGTTGCGGCTTCAGCCCCAGTCCCCGCCTTGTGCTTCTCGTCACCCCTCACTCAGCAGGTCTGTGCTAAACGCTGAAATCTCACTTTTATTTCATGAGCTAATCTATTGATTCGGGGCGGCTGGGCTGCTGAGGGCCACTGGGACCAGCTCCGGTTTCAGTTAAATAGCCTTTCTCCTGAAACCCAAAACCATGAACGTCTCACAGCTTCTCCCTCTTATTCAGAGCTCTGCAACTAGATACCCCGGTCACAAAGAGCCCGCCTAATCCCAGGGTTCCCTTAAAGTTCCTCTCTGGAAAAGTTAATAATAAGGGCCTGAGAGCCCAGAATGGTTCCAGGCGGCCTGTAAAATCCCAGCATGGAGCCGGGGACCCGGGCCTCACAACCAAAAGCTGCTCTGGTGCTTGTAAAGCCAAGTGTTTCTGTTGTAAAAGGTTCTCGGGTGACTTTCCTAAAGCTTGATTGTGGCAGCATGGAAAGGGTACGGCGGCAGGACTGTCCAGGGCACAGCAGGGGTACCGCGGCAGGACTGTCCAGGCCACAGCAGGGGTACGGAGGGGAGGGGTACCGCGGCAGGACTGTCCAGGGCAAGGCTGTCCATGGCAGCAGAACCATCCAGAGCACGACAGGAGTACGATGGGAGGGGTACGGAGGCAGGACCGTCCAGGGCACGGCAGGGGTACGGTGGGAGGGGTATGGCCGCAGGACCGTCCAGGGCACGGCAGGGGTACGGTGGGAGGGGTACGGAGGCAGGACCGTCCAGGGCACGGCAGGGGTAGGGTGGCAGGACCGTCCAGGGCACGGCAGGGGTACGGTGGGAGGGGTATGGCCGCAGGACCGTCCGGGGCACGGAATGGACTCCCATGATTGCCCGTCTACTTGTAACAGCTGGAAAGCTACCTGTCGGGTGACTCATGTCTGTATCACCCCTCTTGCTTATCATTTCCTGGATTTCATGGCCTTGGGCTAATGTTTAATTAACCCTTTCTACCAGACGGGCATTATGTGTTACAACAAACCCCAACACTCGGAGCTGCCACTCTCCCTATGAGCTGACTAATGGCAGACCCTGTCCCCAAGAGCTTACTCTCTGCACAGTATTGGAGGGATGTTGTGTTTGATCTCAGCATTACATGGTTGTGAGATAAGACCAGTTTCTGCTGTGGGAGCAAACAGAAAACATCTGAATGATGTCAGTGCATCCCGTGCGGCCCCTCCCAGTGGCCCCTGGGAATTGTGGGATCTGTGTACGGGTGTCTGGCCTAAAAGGTGCCGGGAGGCAGCTGTTTACTGTATGAAGGGTGTGACGTCACACGCAAAGCAGCTGCACACAGGCGTGTAATATCACAGCAGCCCTCGCCTGCTTATTAACCGGCCCCAAACAAAGCTCACGGAGCGGCTGCAGGGGCCCGGTCGCTTCGTTATCAGAGGAAGTGCCTGTCACCTGTACCTACCCCTAGTCCACGGGCTGAGCTTTTACCCCAGTGATCGGATCAGTCTCTGCATTTCCTCCAGCACTTCCTACCATAGCAACAAATACATCATAGAGCCGCATGCACCACAAGTGTCCCAAGGAGCTTACACTCTAGTGCAGGGGTAGGCAACTTCAGCACTCCAGATGTTGTGAACTACATTTCCCTTGATGCTTTGCCAGCATTATGACTGTAAGAGCATTATGGGAGATGTAGTCCACAACATCAGGGGTGCCAAAGGTTGCCTACCCGTGGTCTAGTGGTATAGTGGCAGGCCCTGTCCCAAGGAGCTTACAGTCTAGCGGTATAATGGCAGACCCTGTCCCAAGGAGCTTACAGTCTAGCGGTGTAATGGCAGGCCCTGTCCCAAGGAGCTTACAGTCTAGCGGTGTAATGGCAGACCCTGTCCCAAGGAGCTTACAGTCTAGCGGTGTAAATGGCAGACCCTGTCCCAAGGAGCTTACAGTCTAGTGGTATAATGGGAGACCCTGTCCCAAGGAGCTTACAGTCTAGTGGTATAATGGCAGACCCTGTCCCAAGGAGCTTACAGTCTAGTGGTATAATGGGAGACCCTGTCCCAAGGAGCTTACAGTCTAGTGGTATAATTGGAGACCCTGTCCCAAGGAGCTTACAGTCTAGTGGTATAATGGCAGACCCTGTCCCAAGGAGCTTACAGTCTAGTGGTATAATGGGAGACCCTGTCCCAAGGAGCTTACAGTCTAGTGGTATAATTGGAGACCCTGTCCCAGGAGCTTACAGTCTAGTGGTATAATGGGAGACCCTGTCCCAAGGAGCTTACAGTCTAGTGGTATAATTGGAGACCCTGTCCCAGGAGCTTACAGTCTAGTGGTATAATTGGAGACCCTACTAACAGCTATTATTTGTGCTCCTAATTCCTGCTGTCACCTTACCTGCTGTCTACATCCTGTGATGTCTCTTTGATGTCATCTAAGGTGAGAGTCTTAAATCTAATTAGAGAGCAATTAAATGAGGGGTGGGCTGTCTGGTGGGGGGCAGCTATCCAGGGCAGTTAGAATGGGCGACCCCCTGCAGGGTGTGTGAGGATCCTTTCACCTCTAGATTTACACGCACAACAAACATCACCGTTCTGAGCCAATTAGGGACCTCATGAAATGCTTACATGGAGCCTGGCGTGCGTGTAGACACTCGGTCTGACCCTCACCCTCAGTAGTAGTAGTAGTTGCAGAGAGGCATGTTGTGTACACGTGTTCCTGTGTTTGCGTACGTGTTTGTATGAGAGTCCACCGTATCACGAGTTGTATGGTCAGGATCCAAAGTCCAAAGTGTATGAATGGCGTGTGCGAGTTCTCACGTTACTCTCTGCGGCACGTTCCACACAACCCACGGTGTCGCCACCTGATGTATGAGCCGGATGAACCCGGGTGATAACAGGCAATGTCCGTACCCTGGTATATCTGGGCTGGCCAGCAATATATAAAAATGATATGTGCCCTGGAAGACACGGCTGATGTGGTCACGCTAGAAGGGCATGGATTTCTGGGTGCGTGCATGGGGCACGTTTGGGGCCAGGAAACACGGTGAGGTGTTAATAGCTGTCCCACCAAAGGCTTTTTATTGTACGTATCGCAGGTTAGGAGGTCCTCGCTCTCATGGGTACGAGCTTCCAGGCACTGTCCTTAGCCTGTAGGTTTTGGGGAAATTCTAGAAGTAACCATTATTGGCCATTTCCCCATCCGGCATTCTTTTGAGTCAGCGTTGGGTTTCTCTCCTGCGTCTCTAGGGTTCGAGGACCATGTTTCTGGGGGGTTTAGCGTCCCCGCAAAGTTTGACCAGCTGTGCAGCGAAGGAATTTCTGCAGACATTAGCAGTAAAGAACTACAATTCCCAAAATGCATTGCTTTACAACTTGCAGGGGGGGGGAATCGTCTGACAGCGTCAGTGGGAAGGCTGCTTTGGTTAGTGGGGGAGGGTGTTCTTTGCGTAGTTCTCCTTTGGTTAGGTAACTACAATTCCCGTGCTGCACTGCTTTGGGGCAAAGTATACAGGGATAATCATTTTGGTGGAATTCATTATAACTCGCATGTTGTAAATTGTACTGTCCCAGCCCAGCTCTTCCAGGGCTTCGGTAATTCACATGTAGCCGCGCATCATGAGCATTTGCTTGTACGTGTAATCATACGTGTCGCACGCGGGTCTCCTGGGCCTCTCGCCTGTTTCACTATAGACTCTGGGATTTATTCACTAAGCGGAGAGTTGGCCATTTCATCTCACGCACATCCGGATGTATGAGACGGCTGACCCGGGAGCTCCTCCTGCTGGAAGGAGTGTGTTTTGTGTACGTTGAGCGGTTAGGACCTTGATGCATGTTGAGTACGTTCCAAGAAAATGTGTTTTTGATGTTTTTCTTTGAGCCATAATATGCACTTTAATGCATATAATAGCAGTGTGGTCCCTTTGTCAGCAGCCACTATTGGCCCTGTATGGATTTGTATAATGACATCATATCCCCTCTAAGATGTCTTTTGGTCTGATGTAAACAATGCCTTTTTGCCCCATTTTGGAAGAATACATATTAAAAGTATTTGCAGAGGGTTATGGGTACACACACGTATATATGCACACACACACGCATAAACATATATGTAATTATATCATTATACCTTGCAGAGCCCTCATAATACAAACCCACTAAGATCCAGATCCCCCGCAGCGCTGCAGGGGACCAGGATCCTCCTCTCTGGCAAATGGTGAACCTCTCCGCTTCTGTCCAGCACTTGCGCTGGGGCTTCTATGATGGAGCGCTGGCGTGACAGGACCTTCACCCAGACGACCCCAGGCTGCCCCCACTGGACACCAGGGAGTCTGGAGCACGGGGGACAAGTCTACGGATGCATTGGTAAGTCTTGGAGGAGCAGAGAGGAAAATAGGTGGGTATAAGGCATTTCTGCAGGGGAGTTTAGGGTTAATTTAGGGGCAGTTATGATTAATGGGGTGTTAAGGGTTAATTTAGGGGCAGTCATGGTTGATGGGGTGTTAAGGGTTAATTTAATGCTGAGGGTTAATTATTATTATTATTAATTATGATTATTAATGTATTATTTATAACAGTATGGTGATATTCTCTGAATGATTCGAATCCCTGTAAGATCCGGATCCCTGTAAGATTCGAATCATTGAATCATTTGAATCATTCGGATCATTCGAATCTTTGAACGACTTTCTGACTCTATGAGTCATCGTATCTCTGTGAATGAATGAGCTGTAGCCTGATCTTCATTCGATCCGAATCTTTTTAGTGATCTGGATGAACCGGTTCAGTAGACTGAATGATTCACTTGTAGCGGTTCAGTCTACTGAACCGGTTCATCCGGATCACTAAAATAAAGTTTCGGATCAAATGAACGATTCGTCCGTGATCCGGACATCACTACAGCAAATGTCTCTGCAGCAGGGACTCCAAGAGATTTCTGTGCCTTGGTGCTGCTGAGGAGCCCCCAATTCTCTGCTACGAGGAGCTGAGGGATTCCTGTGTCAGACTGCCGGGTGCCTGAAGGCAGATGTGCTGCAGCGCGAAACATTTCGCCATTATACCAATACAGTTACGCTGCACATATCTCACACCCCCCCTCTATTATATCTTACAATATGATGTGTTTGTACAGCGGAGATGTAAAGATATAGCGCCCCAAATATCTGCCCAGTAGTTAGCAACTGGCATTTTTCAACATTCTACATTCAACATGCAAGAAAAAAAATATTCTTAGCCCTGGTGGAAGAACAGAACTATCCTGAGCAAGAACCTTGATTTCTATGTAGTTGCGCTTCTTCTCCAGCAGAGGGCGACCTAGCACTGCCTGCTTTTGGACATAGAACTGCTTCATTATTATTATTATTATTATTATTATTATTTCTGCAGCGCTTCATACATTCAAAGGCTGCGACAAATGTAGAATTGACAGACCAAGAGAAACAGATACATTCGAAAATAAAACACTTTAAAACTGATATTCCTAAAATGGCCCGCTGTATAATCTCCAATCACCTTCCCCTTCTTCTGTATTCATGTTCCCGGGATGCATTGTTACAAATTGTATTGTATATACAGAACGATACACTCTGCAATCTGCGCATTTGTATAGCAGAGCAATCATCCACCCTCTCAGTCTGGAGGTATCATTAGTGGCTCGGAGATTGTTATTATTATATATCCAATTATATTAAACACAATATATGTGTGAAGTATGTGCTTCCCTCATATTAAACCGGTATTATATGATATTATATATTATTATATATCCAGTCATATTAAACACAAAGATTCCGCTGTAGCCGCGGGTGAAGTATGTGCCTCCCTGATATTAAACAGTAATAATATGATATTATATATTATTATATATCCAATTATATTAAACACAAAGATTCCGCTGTAGCCGCGGGTGAAGTATGTGCTTCCCTCATATTAAACCGGTATTATATGATATTATATATTATTATATATCCAGTCATATTAAACACAAAGATTCCGCTGTAGCCGCGGGTGAAGTATGTGCCTCCCTGATATTAAACAGTAATAATATGATATTATATATTATTATATATCCAATTATATTAAACACAAAGATTCCGCTGTAGCCGCGGGTGAAGTATGTGCTTCCCTGATATTAAACCGGTATTATATGATATTATATATTATTATATATCCAATTATATTAAACACAAAGATTCCACTGTAGCCGCGGGTGAAGTATGTGCTTCCCTCATATTAAACAGTAATAATATGATATTATATATTATTATATATCTAATTATATTAAACACTAAGATTCCGCTGTAGCCGCGGGTGAAGAATGTGCTTCCCTCATATTAAACAGTTATTATATGATATTTTATATTATTATATATCCAATTATATTAAACACAAAGATTCCGCTGTAGCCGCGGGTGAAGTATGTGCTTCCCTCATATTAAACAGTAATAATATGATATTATATATTATTATATATCTAATTATATTAAACACTAAGATTCCGCTATAGCCGCGGATGAAGCATGTGCTTCCCTCATATTAAACAGTTATTATATGATATTATATATTATTATATATCCAATTATATTAAACACAAAGATTCCGCTGTAGCCGCGGGTGAAGAATGTGCTTCCCTCATATTAAACAGTTATTATATGATATTTTATATTATTATATATCCAATTATATTAAACACAAAGATTCCGCTGTAGCCGCGGGTGAAGTATGTGCTTCCCTCATATTAAACAGTAATAATATGATATTATATATTATTATATATCTAATTATATTAAACACTAAGATTCCGCTATAGCCGCGGATGAAGCATGTGCTTCCCTCATATTAAACAGTTATTATATGATATTATATATTATTATATATCCAATTATATTAAACACAAAGATTCCGCTGTAGCCGCGGGTGAAGTATGTGCTTCCCTCATATTAAACAGATATTATATGATATTATATATTATTATATATCCAATTATATTAAGCACAAAGGACAGCAGACAGGAGATGTGCTGCCGGGGAAATGTATCGTCTTCACTTGCTGTGAAGGGGTAATGGGGGTTACTTTGGATGAAAGTACTTATCTTACTGCACGGTGGTCAGCTACAAATGCATGTGTTGGGGCGATTTACTGAGCTCATCCACCAAGCATTGAGCATAACGGGGGGGGCATCCTAATGTCACATGATCACCAGCAATAGCGTGCGCTAGCGCTGCAGATAATGTAAGTGAAAG